>NC_044502.1:127500-167500 GCF_902362185.1 Chanos chanos | reverse complement strand
TGTGTGTGTGTGTCTGTCTGTATGTGTGTGTCTGTGTGTGTGTGTGTCTGTATGTGTGTGTGTGTGTGTGTAGGTTGATGCCATAGACTACTACAGTGCTCAGGAGACTTGTCTTCATGAAGAAATGAAGAAGCAGAGAGAGAATGTGCATGATCATCCTCTGGGAATGGCTTTTGTCACCCTGCAAACAGAATCCATGACAGCCCAGTGAGTGTTTGTCCTCCTTAGGTGTCTTTGTTTGTGTTTGTGTTTTTGTTGTTGTTGTTTTTCCAGTGTTAACTGTCACTGTGGGTGCATGTAAGAATGATAAGGTCAAATTATTGCTCATACCCAGATGTGTCTGTTACTATGACAGTTTTACCCACTTTTCTGCGGCCAGTGTCGGTCTGGCTCCGTGATCTAATCCAGAGTGTTTTCAGTCTGACTCCGTGATCTAATCCAGAGTGTTTCTGTAAACAGAGGGAGAAACAGGTCGAAACGAGAACTTTGTACAGACTGTGTTTTACCCAAAGGAGCCCAGATTAAATTCAAATTCATCCTCGAAATCTTTTTTCCAAAACCAGTTCAGACTCTCATTCCTCATGTGAGTTGGAATTGATGAATGAGGTCATGAGCTGACCCCTCATTCCTCACGAGCGCAGAGCCAGAGGCAGGAGACGGTCTGTCAGGATTCTGACTTTACAGGCTGACTTCTTACTCCAGTGAAAGAGCTGTTCCCATCAAGATCCCTCAAAACCTCTGCTGTTGGCAGGCTGACCAACTCAAAGTCTTAGTCATATCCCAGTAAACGTGGTCCTAGTCATATCCCAGTAGACGTGGTCCTAGTCATATCCCAGTAGACGTGGTCCTAGTCATATCCCAGTAGACGTGGCCCTAGTCATATCCCAGTAGACGTGGCCCTAGACATTTCCCAGTAGACGTGGCCCTAGTCATTTCCCAGTAGACGTGGGATGTGTGTGTGTTTCTCTCACCTTACTCATTGCCTTTGTTTAGTTTTGTTTCTGTGAATCTCTGAATTTGGGATTAAAAATGAATTATTGCACAATCTGAAATCAACTAATTGGATTAAGAAGGACTTTTTGTCTTGAATGACATGAGTGTAGGTTAACAGTGTGAATGAGCGGGTACTTCTATAACTAAGTTGTGTCTCAAGCTTTGTACTTATATTAAGACACTGTGTGCCCCACACCTCTCGTCTCTCTCAGTATCCTGAAAGATTTCAATGCCTTGGACTTCAGAGATGGATTTGTCCGGGGGTGCGGTCGAGAGCCACAGCCATCAACCAATAGTGAGGCTCTGAAAGTGAGACAATGGAGAGTGAGCCACGCCCCCCATCCTAACAACATCTATTGGTGAGATTAATGACCGTACAACTCTAGTAACACATTCCAGTGTATGTGCTGGATTTACCTCAGTGCCTCGCTCTCTCTCCTTCTCTCTCCCACAGGGAGAACCTGTCAGTGCAGGGGCCCCGCTGGTGGCTGCGTCTCCTCGTGCTTAACGGTTCCCTTTTCATCCTTCTTTTCTTCCTCACCACCCCCTCCATTATCATCAGCACCATCGATAAATTCAATGTCACCAGACCTATTTACTACCTTAATGTGAGTCACACAAACAAAACAAGCCTGTCTTTTCCCTTAATGTTTCCCTTACACAGCTACAGGTATACAACACAGCTACAGACACACAACACAACTACAGGTATACAACACAGGTACAGACACATGACACAGCTACGGATATACAACACAGCTGCAGACACACGACACAGCTACAGATATACAACACAGCTACAGACACACGACACAGCTACAGACACACAACACAACTACAGGTATACAACACAGCTGCAGACACATGACACAGCTACAGGTATACAACACAGGTACAGACACATGACACAGCTACGGATATACAACACAGCTGCAGACACATGACACAGCTACAGATATACAACACAGCTACAGACACACGACACAGCTACAGACACACGACACAGCTACAGATATACAACACAGCTACAGACACACGACACAGCTACGGATATACAACACAGCTACAGACACATGACACAGCTACGGATATACAACACAACTACAGGTATACAACACAGCTACAGACACATGACACAGCTACGGATATACAACACAACTACAGGTATACAACACAGCTACAGACACACGACACAGCTACGGATATACAACACAACTATAGGTATACAAAATAGCTACAGACACACAACACAACTACAGGTATACAACACAGCTACAAACACACAACACAACTACAGGTATACAACACAGCTACAGACACACAACACAACTACAGGTATACAACACAGCTACAGACAGGAATACAACACAGCTACAGACACGCAACACAGCTACGGATATACAACACAGCTACAGACACACAACACAGCTACGGATAAACAACATAGCTACAGACACACGACACAGCTACAGGTATACAACACAGCTACAGACACACAACACAACTACAGGTATACAACACAGCTACAGACAGGTATACAACACAGCTCCAGACACACAACACAGCTACGGATATACAACACAGCTACAGACACACAACACAGCTATGGATAAACAACATAGCTACAGACACACAACACAACTACAGGTTTACAACACAGCTACAGATAGGTATACAAAATAGCTACAGACACACAACACAACTACGGATATACAACACAGCTACATTCACACGACACAGCTACAGGTATACAACACAGCTACAGACACACAACACAACTACAGGTATACAACACAGCTACAGACAGGTATACAAAATAGCTACAGACACACAACACAACTACAGGTATACAACACAACTACAAACACACAACACAACTACAGGTATACAACACAGCTACAGACACACAACACAGCTACAGATATACGACACAGCTACGGATATACAACACAGCTACAGACACACGACACAGCTACTTCACCTCCACCTCCCATAGCAGAATATCCCAAACCACCAGCCAGTGTAATCTTACAGTACATCATCAAATGCACAATTTACAGCCAAGTAAAACAACACAGTTACACAATTTCATTTTTTAACTTGATAGTTTGGACTGACGACCTGTCCAGGGTGTTTCCCCGCCTTCCGCCCAATGAATATTGGGATAGGCTCCAGCTACCCCCGCGACCCTAATTAGGATAAACGGCTTAGATAATGAGTGAGTGAGTGAGAACTCACTACATTCTCTGATATGTGTGAAATCTACCACTTTGTGTTTTTCCAGTCTGTGACGTGTGCTGTTGTTCCATAATTTAACATGCTTAGAGGAGAGCGCTGTTTGTGCAAGGATGTGAGTAGCTACATAAACGACCAAACATCAGGCAGTGCCCACTGTGACCCTGGCCAGCATACCTGCACAAGGGAATAAACAACCAGTAACATTCTCTCAGATATACAGTCAGACTCTTACTCTCCTCTCAGTGTGACAGTGTCCTGACTGAGTGACCTCACAGGATCTTAGTTTGCCTAACCTAATTTTTAAAAGCTCTATTGGTCTAAACTTTTTACACCGTTTTCAGTCTGTAATAGTCAAGCAGAATAATGGCCTCAGAGTTGCCTTGAAATCTTTAGAAAACTGTGAAAACCGGGACCATTTATTTATCATTCCATTTACTTTAGTTTGATCTCGTAGTGGGGTTTTGGTAAAACCTTTTTTAAATCCTTTTTGTAGACTGTACTGGTGAATGGTACAGTACCTGTGTAGCAGTAACATTGTGAGTTTTGTAGACTGTGTTGGTGAATGTTACGGTACCTGTGTAGCAGTAACAGTGTTAATTTTGTAGACTGTGTTGGTGAATGTTACAGTACCTGTGTAGCAGTAACAGTGTAAATTTTGTAGACTGTGTTGGTGAATGTTACAGTACCTGTGTAGCAGTAACAGTGTGAGTTTTGTAGACTGTGTTGGTGAACGTTACAGTACCTGTGTAGCAGTAACAGTGTGAGTTTTGTAGACTGTGTTGGTGAACGTTACAGTACCTGTGTAGCAGTAACAGTGTGAGTTTTGTAGACTGTGTTGGTGAACGTTACAGTACCTGTGTAGCAGTAACAGTGTGAGTTTTGTAGACTGTGTTGGTGAACGTTACAGTACCTGTGTAGCAGTAACAGTTTGAATTTTGTAGACTGTGTTGGTGAACGTTACAGTACCTGTGTAGCAGTGACAGTGTGAGTTTTGTAGACTGTGTTGGTGAATGTTACAGTACCTGTGTAGCAGTGACAGTGTGAGTTTTGTAGACTGTGTTGGTGAACGTTACAGTACCTGTGTAGCAGTAACATTGTGAGTTTTGTAGACTGTGTTGGTGAATGGTACAGTACCTGTGTAGCAGTAACATTGTGAGTTTTGTAGACTGTGTTGGTGAATGGTACAGTACCTGTGTAGCAGTAACATTGTGAGTTTTGTAGACTGTGTTGGTGAATGTTACAGTACCTGTGTAGCAGTGACAGTGTGAGTTTTGTAGACTGTGTTGGTGAATGTTACAGTACCTGTGTAGCAGTAACAGTGTGAGTTTTGTAGACTGTGTTGGTGAATGTTACAGTACCTGTGTAGCAGTAACAGTTTGAATTTTGTAGACTGTGTTGGTGAATGTTACAGTACCTGTGTAGCAGTAACAGTGTGAGTTTTGTAGACTGTGTTGGTGAACGTTACAGTACCTGTGTAGCAGTGACAGTGTGAGTTTTGTAGACTGTGTTGGTGAACGTTACAGTACCTGTGTAGCAGTGACAGTGTGAGTTTTGTAGACTGTGTTGGTGAATGTTACAGTACCTGTGTAGCAGTGACAGTGTGAGTTTTGTGGTTTTGTCCAGAGTGCTGTGATCAGTCAGTTCTTCCCCACCCTGTTGCTGTGGTCCTTCTCTGCCCTACTTCCCACCATTGTATATTATTCCACCCTGGGAGAGGCGCATTGGACGAGGTAATAATCTGTGTTTCTCTCTCACACACTTACATATACCTCACACATGTACACACACACACTGATAATTATCTCTTTTGTCTCTGTCTGTAGGTCGACTGAAAATTTAAGTATGATGTACAAGCTTTACATCTTCCTGCTTTTTATGGTACTTATCCTGCCATCCCTGGGTCTAACAAGGTAAGATTTATTTGACCACAAACCCATACAGCCACCCACATCATACACCACCCACATCATACACCACCCACATCATACACCACTCACATCATACACCCCATACACCACCCACATCATACACCACTCACATCATACACCACCCATATCCTACACCCCATACACCACCCACATCATACACCACTCACATCATACACCACCCATATCATACACCACCCACACTACACACCACCCACATCATACACCACTCACATCATACACCACCCACATCATACACCACTCACATCATGCACCACCCATATCATACACCACTCACACTACACACCACCCACATCATACACCACTCACATCATACACCACCCACATCATACACCACTCACATCATGCACCACCCATATCATACACCACTCACACTACACACCACCCATATCATACACCACCCACACTACACACCACCCACATCATACACCACTCACATCATACACCACCCATATCATACACCACCCACACTACACACCATCCACTACATACACCCCATACACCACCCACATCATACACCCTGTACACCACTCACATCATACACCACCCATATCATACACCACTCACATCATACACCCCATACACCACCCACATCATACACCCTGTACACCACTCATATCATACACCACCCACACTACACACCATCCACTACATACACCCCATACACCACCCACATCATACACCCCATACACCACCACCATCATACACCCTGTACACCACTCACATCATACACCACCCATATCATACACCACTCACATCATACACCCCATACACCACCCACATCATACACCCTGTACACCACTCATATCATACACCACCCATATCATACACCACTCACATCATACACCCCATACACCACCCACATCATACACCCTGTACACCACTCATATCATACACCACCCACACTACACACCATCCACTACATACACCCCATACACCACCCACATCATACACCCAGTACACCACTCACATCATACACCACCCATATCATACACCACTCACACTACACACCACCCATATCATACACCACTCACACTACACACCACCCACATCATACACCACCCACATCATACACCCCATACACCACCACCATCATACACCCTGTACACCACTCACATCATACACCACCCATATCATACACCACCCACATCATACACCACCCACACTACACACCATCCACAACATACACCCCATACACCACCCACATCATACACCCCATGCACCACCCACATCATACACCCTGTACACCACTCACATCATACACCACCCATATCATACACCACTCACATCATACACCCCATACACCACCCACATCATACACCCTGTACACCACTCATATCATACACCACCCACACTACACACCATCCACTACATACACCCCATACACCACCCACATTATACACCACTCACATCATACACCACCCATATCATACACCACCCACACTACACACCATCCACTACATACACCCCATACACCACCCACATCATACACCACTCACATCATACACCCCATACACCACCCACATCACATCATACACCACCCACATCATACACCATACACATCATACACCACTCACACTACACACCACCCACATCATACACACCACCTACATCATACACACAACCCACATCATACACCACTCACATCATACACCCCATACACCACCCACATCATACACCCTGTACACCACTCACATCATACACCACCCATATCATACACCACCCACACTACACACCATCCACAACATACACCCCATACACCACCCACATCATACACCACTCACATCATACACCACTCACATCATGCACCCCATACACCACCCACATCATACACCCCATGCACCACCCACATCATAAACCCTGTACACCACTCACATCATACACCACCCACATCATACACCACCCACATCATACACCACCCACACTACACACCATCCACTACATACACCCCATACACCACCCACATCATACACCCTGTACACCACTCACCTCATACACCACCCACATCATACACCACCCACATCATACACCACTCACATCATACACCCCATACACCACTCACATCATACACCACCCCATGCCATACACCACCCACCGTATACACCGCTCACCTCATATATTGCCCATTCTATTCAGCACCCCACCCATACTATACACCAGCCACACCGTACACTATTAGCATTACCTGCAGGTACCTGTTCACCTGACCTAGACTGTTGTGTTTCGTTTACAGTCTGGACGTGTTGTTTCGGTGGTTGTTTGACACTCAGTCAGAGGGCAAGCTGCGATTTGAGTGAGTTTTTATCCAATGTCCCTTTCCCCTGCTCTTTGCTTTGCCCACTGTTCTAACATGTTCTGGTTCATTTTTCTAAATCCTTAAATGCTCTTGAATATCCTTTGTTTTCTGTCTTCTGTCGTTCTTGGCCGCTTTGTCTTTCTTTATTGTCTCGTCTTCGCTCCGTGTCTCTCTCAGTCTTTTCTGACTGCATGTTCCAAGGGTGTGCTGAATCCACTCTCCACTCTCAGATCATTTGGAATTGGGAAAAAGATTTTTTTTAGAGTTTATGTTTTTCTTTCCTTTTCTCCTCCTGTACAGGTGTGTTTTCTTGCCCGATCAGGGGGCATTCTTTGTCAACTATGTTATTGCAGCAGGATTAGTGGGGTCAGGGATGGAGCTCCTCCGGTTGCCAGGGTTACTTCTCTACACCATCCGTATGGCTCTGGCCCGCTCTGCAGCAGAGAGGAAGTACGTCAAACAGGTTAGTCCTCCAGATGTTCCCTCACCTACACCTCCATATTCTACTGCTCCCTCACCTACACCTCCATACTCCACTGTTCCCTCACCTACACCTCCATATTCTACTGTTCCCTCACCTACACCTCCATACTCCACTGTTCCCTCACCTACACCTCCATACTCCACTGTTCCCTCACCTACACCTCCATACTCCACTGTTCCCTCACCTACACCTCCATATTCTACTGTTCCCTCACCTACACCTCCATACTCCACTGTTCCCTCACCTACACCTCCATATTCTACTGTTCCCTCACCTACACCTCCATATTCTACTGCTCCCTCACCTACACCTCCATACTCCACTGTTCCCTCACCTACACCTCCATATTCTACTGTTCCCTCACCTACACCTCCATACTCCACTGTTCCCTCACCTACACCTCCATATTCCACTGTTCCCTCACCTACACCTCCATATTCTACTGTTCCCTCACCTACACCTCCATACTCCACTGTTCCCTCACCTACACCTCCATATTCCACTGTTCCCTCACCTACACCTCCATACTCCATTGCTCCCTCACCTACACCTCCATACTCCACTGTTCCCTCACCTACACCTCCATATTCTACTGTTCCCTCACCTACACCTCCATACTCCACTGTTCCCTCACCTACACCTCCATATTCCACTGTTCCCTCACCTACACCTCCATACTCCACTGTTCCCTCACCTACACCTCCATACTCCACTGTTCCCTCACCTACACCTCCATACTCCACTGTTCCCTCACCTACACCTCCATACTCCACTGTTCCCTCACTTACACCTCCATATTCTACTGTTCCCTCACCTACACCTCAATATTCTACTGCTCCCTCACCTACACCTCCATATTCTGCTGTTCCCTCACCTACACCTCCATACTCCACTGTTCCCTCACTTACACCTCCATATTCTACTGTTCCCTCACATACACCTCCATACTCCACTGTTCCCTCACCTACACCTCCATACTCCACTGTTCCCTCACCTACACCTCCATACTCCACTGTTCCCTCACCTTCACCTCCATACTCCACTGCTCCCTCACCTACACCTCCATACTCCACTGTTCCCTCACCTACACCTCCATATTCTACTGTTCCCTCACCTACACCTCCATATTCTACTGCTCCCTCACCTACACCTCCATATTCTACTGTTCCCTCACCTACACCTCCATATTCCACTGCTCCCTCACCTACACCTCCATATTCTACTGTTCCCTCACCTACACCTCCATACTCCACTGTTCCCTCACCTTCACCTCCATACTCCACTGCTCCCTCACCTACACCTCCATACTCCACTGTTCCCTCACCTACACCTCCATATTCTACTGTTCCCTCACCTACACCTCCATACTCCACTGTTCCCTCACCTACACCTCCATATTCTACTGTTCCCTCACCTACACCTCCATATTCCACTGCTCCCTCACCTACACCTCCATATTCTACTGCTCCCTCACCTACACCTCCATACTCCACTGTTCCCTCACCTACACCTCCATACTCCACTGTTCCCTCACCTACACCTCCACACTCCACTGTTCCCTCACCTACACCTCCATACTCCACTGTTCCCTCACTTACACCTCCATATTCTACTGTTCCCTCACCTACACCTCAATATTCTACTGCTCCCTCACCTACACCTCCATATTCTGCTGTTCCCTCACCTACACCTCCATATTCTACTGTTCCCTCACCTACACCTCCATACTCCACTGTTCCCTCACCTTCACCTCCATACTCCACTGCTCCCTCACCTACACCTCCATATTCTACTGTTCCCTCACCTACACCTCCATACTCCACTGTTCCCTCACCTACACCTCCATATTCTACTGTTCCCTCACCTTCACCTCCATACTCCACTGCTCCCTCACCTACACCTCCATACTCCACTGTTCCCTCACCTACACCTCCATATTCTACTGTTCCCTCACCTACACCTCCATATTCTACTGCTCCCTCACCTACACCTCCATATTCTACTGTTCCCTCACCTACACCTCCATATTCCACTGCTCCCTCACCTACACCTCCATATTCTACTGTTCCCTCACCTACACCTCCATACTCCACTGCTCCCTCACCTACACCTCCATACTCCACTGTTCCCTCACCTACACCTCCATACTCCACTGTTCCCTCACCTACACCTCCACACTCCACTGTTCCCTCACCTACACCTCCATACTCCACTGTTCCCTCACTTACACCTCCATATTCTACTGTTCCCTCACCTACACCTCAATATTCTACTGCTCCCTCACCTACACCTCCATATTCTACTGTTCCCTCACCTACACCTCCATACTCCACTGTTCCCTCACCTACACCTCCATACTCCACTGTTCCCTCACCTTCACCTCCATACTCCACTGCTCCCTCACCTACACCTCCATATTCTACTGTTCCCTCACCTACACCTCCATACTCCACTGTTCCCTCACCTACACCTCCATATTCTACTGTTCCCTCACCTTCACCTCCATACTCCACTGCTCCCTCACCTACACCTCCATACTCCACTGTTCCCTCACCTACACCTCCATATTCTACTGTTCCCTCACCTACACCTCCATATTCTACTGCTCCCTCACCTACACCTCCATATTCTACTGTTCCCTCACCTACACCTCCATATTCCACTGCTCCCTCACCTACACCTCCATATTCTACTGTTCCCTCACCTACACCTCCATACTCCACTGTTCCCTCACCTACACCTCCACACTCCACTGTTCCCTCACCTACACCTCCATACTCCACTGTTCCCTCACTTACACCTCCATATTCTACTGTTCCCTCACCTACACCTCCATATTCTACTGCTCCCTCACCTACACCTCCATATTCTACTGCTCCCTCACCTACACCTCCATACTCCACTGTTCCCTCACCTACACCTCCATATTCTGCTGTTCCCTCACCTACACCTCCATATTCTACTGTTCCCTCACCTACACCTCCATACTCCACTGTTCCCTCACCTTCACCTCCATACTCCACTGCTCCCTCACCTACACCTCCATACTCCACTGTTCCCTCACCTACACCTCCATATTCTACTGTTCCCTCACCTACGCCTCCATATTCTACTGCTCCCTCACCTACACCTCCATACTCCACTGTTCCCTCACCTACACCTCCATATTCTACTGTTCCCTCACCTACACTTCCATATTCTACTGTTCCCTCACCTACACCTCCATACTCCACTGTTCCCTCACCTACACCTCCATATTCTACTGTTCCCTCACCTACACCTCCATATTCTACTGTTCCCTCACCTACACTTCCATGTTCTCGTGTGTTTTGTTAAAGGAGTAGTTTTATTGTCCTCTCTCTTTGTGTCTTTCCCTTTTTCTTAGTCTTTATCTCTTTGCTTTTATACAGAACCAGGCGTATGAGTTTGAATATGGTGCCATGTATGGATGGACTCTATGTGTATTCACTGTTATTATGGCCTACAGCATCACCTGCCCTGTCATAGTGCCTTTTGGTATGAAACACACACACAAATGTGTGCACACACTCACACATGTATAACATTATGTGTGTAGCTGTATGTGTGTTTCTGTCCTTGTATGCTGTGAGACTGACAGCCCTCTTGGGTCTGTGTGTGTCTGTGTGTGATGTACAGGTCTCCTCTACCTGATGCTGAAGCACTTGGTGGACAAGCACAACCTGTATTTTACCTACCTGCCCGCTCGACTGGACCGCCAAGTCCACTTGGGAGCTGTCAATCAAGCTCTAGCTGCACCCATTATCTGCCTGCTCTGGCTCTATTTCTTCTCAGTGATCAGAACAGGTGAGAGGACGAACACAATGGACTTAAAGATGTAACGTGGCTGCCTGACTATTTGACTTGGTGGAGGGGTTAGCAAGCGGATGGTGATTGGCTGGAAGAGGTAGCGGTGGTTGGGCGAAGGGGTTAGTAGTTGGAATGTGACTGGATGGAGAGCTTAGTAGCTTGAATGTGATTGGATGTATGACTTAGTAGGTGGAAGCTGATAAGAAAAACGGATTAGTGGAGAGATGGTAAGTGGATGGAAAGGTTAGTGAGTGGAGTTGTTCGGTGTGAGGGGGCAGTGTGTAGAGGGTGCTTGGATGGAGGGCTTAGATGGAAAATGATTGGATAAAGGGCTTCACTGAGTGGGTTACATGAAAAATGATTGGATGGAGGGCTTTACTGAGTGGATTACATGAAAAATGATTGGATGGAGGGCTTTACTGAGTGGATTATATGAAAAATGATTGGATGGAGGGCTTTACTGAGTGGATGGTGACCAAATGGAGTTATTGAGTAGATAATAAAGGTGTTGAATTTGATTCTGGTTCTCATTCAGAACATGACTCAGAAACCAGCTGTTAGTCCAAACAGCGTTTTATTGTGTTAAAGGTTAGAGAAGACGTGAATTTACGCTAACCCAGGGAAAAGACCAGAATGTCTGGACATTATTGTTGCTATTAATGTTGTTGTTGTTATTGCTGTTGTTATTTATTTCTATTATTAATAGTTCATTAATACTACATAACAGAGGGGTGTGATGCCTTTCTTTCAGGAGAAATTCCATCATTTTTTAACAGCAGTGGAAAACACTGTAAAAAGTGTCACTACAGAATGCATTGGGTTCAGGCCTGAAGATGACCATGAAATATGGTTTCTATCACTTTTATACTCATCAAATCATTCAGCGACCACTCACTCCCTGTGGGCGGGGCCATCGTATTATGAACACCAGTATTATGATAAATAATGAACCAAAATGTCAACTCCTGGCCTATAGCTGACACTAATAAGATGGCAGTCTGTTGGCTGATACAATACTTTGTACTGATAGTGGTCATGTCTGTAGCCCAGTACTGACAGTGATAGTCAAATCTGCATTCTGATTTTTAGTAAATGTTTTGAGCAACTGTTGACCCTACACCATAAATGTAAGCCTGTCATACATTTAATGACAGATTCATGTACATTGTCTAAAGTGAGGTGAGACAGGGGTGTTGTTTTTCCAGGTAGAAAATTAAATCTGTTAAACACAATGAGGCACAAAATAAAAGCAGATAGAGAAGGATTATTTTAGCTATTATGTTAGGTATTATAGCCTGATGGCCCTTAATGTTAATGACATCGTGAGTGTCAGTTAGAACCTTCACGCCATTGGCTGTCAGCCAGCAGGTCTTATTTTTGCCACGCTGGCCATAACTGATGGGCTGCTGAAATTTTGGTGCATGCCTAATTATGATACTAATAAAATAATGTCATTGATAATCAGTTTTTGTACTTTGTGATATGAGACAAACTGAGGTAAATGTACATTCCAGATTACATCTCTTGTGTGTGTGTGTGTGTGTGTGTGTGCGTGCGCGCGCGCGTGTGTGTGTGTGCGTGCACACGCGTGTGTGTGTGTCTGTGTGATCAGGCTTCATGGCAGAGACATCGCTCTTCACTCTGGTTGTGTTGTGTGTGACCATCTTCATTGGCATAAGTTATTCCTGCTTCGGCCATTTCAAATACCTTTTCCCCCAGAACTATGCAGTAAGGCTCCCTCTCCTGGTCTCAGTTTGTATTGTTCCCCCAATGATTTTAATACTCTTCTTTTATTTTACTGTTTCTTTCACCACTCTTTCTCTCTCTGTGTGTGTGTGTGTGTGTGTGTGTTAATTGTTTTTAAGGTGAAGGAAGATGAAGAGGATGATGCTGAATGTGTCTCTGTTAGTTCTTGCGGCTCAGTAAGTGTCTCCTGTCCACAGGAACTGTGGAAATGTTTTCATTCCCTAGAGAACGACACAGCAGAAATATAGTAAACTTAATGTACTGACAGCCTGTCATATTCCTCTGTAACATGCCTCACTTTAAACTTTGGTTTAAAGTACATTTTTTATCTCCTCTTGCACTACCCTTCCTTTGCAGTTTCTTGTTTTCATCTTGTCTTCGTTCTCCGGCCCTGTGGTTTGCTCCTCATCTGTGAGTTTCTGTGTCTGTCCCTCACAGGTTTACCTTCCCAAGGTGCTGCGCTCTGACACAACTGAGCCCCAAGGTGGATACAGCTCCCACCAGTCGTATGGCACCACCGACACAAGCCCCGCCTTCCTGAGCACGGAGGACGATGAACCAGACGACTCAGATATCTAGCAGTGCCAGAGGAGAGCCTCCTCCATCCACAGACGCACTCTGGCCATTCAACATGCTTAAAACACGAAACATGAAGGACCTAAAACATGGAGGAACCAACAGTCTCTGAACTGAATGTGCCTCTGACCTGTTCAAATTCGTCCGTTTCTGGTCACTCATTTCAGTCACCCCATAGTCCTCAGAGACTGTGTGTGTTTGTACCTGCCATCCAGACACATCTTTCCAACAAACTACTGTCCATGAGAAGTTGTTTTTAAAATAAGGAGGAAACATTTCACAGGGCCAATAAGATCATTTCATTCACAGGTCAATTATAACAGGTCAAGAATGAAACAGTGGATAATGTTGTATATCCATGCAGTGAGCCCATTGTCTGCAAAGGCTGAAGAAACTGCTGAACCGAAGGAAGAAGGGAGCGAAGCCATGTAAAACGCTTACAACACTCTGTTATCAGTCATCTGTACACCTGGGTTTGTATTAAATTCTGATTTGTAGTTTGTTGTTCTGGTCTGTCTGCTTGTGCATTTTACCAGTGATCATGGTTTGCATAACTAATTTATTGCACACATTAATTAAAATAATATCAAAATAACAGAATACAAAATGGCATTGCATCCTGATGTAGTGAATGAGAGATTAAATAGGTCAAATACTTTTTAATGTCATGTATCAACTTTTGATAAATAGTGTGAACTTACCCACACATTCAAGAAACAGCAACAGAAAGCTTTAATACTAGAACTGTGGTTCTCAGGTGACTGTGTTGAATCCCTGTCAGCAGGTGGCACTGTGTGACTCCTGGAGTTAAAAAATGACCGTACACTTTCAGTCTTACTGAAAATTCAGATTCAAATTCAAACTTCTTTACCTCTTTTCACAATTAAAATGTCTCAAGTCAGCTTTACAGAGAACAGAGCCTAAATCCTCAGTGAGCAGTCCCAAGTCCTTGTATACTGTATACTGTATACTGTATGTTGTATACTGTATACTGTATACTGTATACTGTATGTTGTATATTGTATACTGTATACTGTATGTTGTATACTGTATACTGTATACTGTATACTGTATGTTGTATATGTTTGTGCACATATAGGGGAAAGAGAGTTGTGTGATCAGGTGATCTTTTTTTGAATAGGAATGTATGTGTGTGTGCTCCTTGCTATAATAATAAGAGATGTGGATGTGTTTTGAACTGTCCAGCAGAGTTGGAACATATTTGGATTAAGATTCACACAGATTCTGATAAATGTGACGGAAAGATTGTCTTGGTTTTGGATGACTGAACATTACCAAGGCTGACTGCACACAGCCTGGGCACTTTCTCTCCACCATTACCCTCTCTAATTGGCTAGCTAACAGCAAAGCCTCTTACACCCACACAGTAGTCAGACAAACAAAACTCTGTGCCTCCGGTAACAAAGGCATGGAGATGGTAGTCTCTGAGTATGATGAGAACACTGGGGATCCCCCAGAGGGGTGGACAGGTTACATAGTCTGGAGTCATATTCTGACTGGAGTCATATTCTATCTGGAGTCATGTTCTGACTGGAGTCTTATTCTGACTGGAGTCATGTTCTGACTAGAGTCATGTTCTGATTGGAGTCATATTCTATCTGGAGTCTTATTCTATCTGGAGTCCTATTCTGACTGGAGTCATATTCTATCTGGAGTCATATTCTGACTGGAGTCATATTCTGACTAGAGTCATGTTCTGATTGGAGTCATATTCTTTCTGGAGTCATATTCTATCTGGAGTCCTATTCTGACTGGAGTCATATTCTGACTGGAGTCATATTCTGACTGGAGTCGTGTTCTGTCTTGAATCATATTCTATCTGGAGTCATATGTAGATCCCCCATGGCAGTGCAGTATCGCGGAGGATTGCTCAAATTGGGGCCCATGCAGTTGTCCTGCCCACAAACCAGGTCAGTCAGCAACCATCCAGCAAGAGGCTGTTCCCTGACGACCTGCCAGTCAATGAGCCGTCAACAGACTGTGAAGTTGTTAGGGTATCTGAGTGTTTGGATGCAGTAAGGGAAACGTTGAGTATTGTGAAGTTGTTAGGGTATCTGAGTGTTTGGATGCAGTAAGGGAAACGTTGAGTATTGTGAAGTTGTGAGGGTATTTGAGTGTTTGGATGCAGTAAGGGAAACGTTGAGTATTGTGAAGTTGTGAGGGTATTTGAGTGTTTGGATGCAGTAAGGGAAATGTTGAGTATTGTGAAGTTGTGAGGGTATTTGAGTGTTTGGATGCAGTAAGGGAAATGTTGAGTATTGTGAAGTTGTGAGGGTGTTGGAGTGTTTGGATGCAGTAAGGGAAACATTGAGTATTGTGAAGTTGTTAGGGTATCTGAGTGTTTGGATGCAGTAAGGGAAACGTTGAGTATTGTGAAGTTGTGAGGGTATTTGAGTGTTTGGATGCAGTAAGGGAAATGTTGAGTATTGTGAAGTTGTGAGGGTGTTGGAGTGTTTGGATGCAGTAAGGGAAACATTGAGTATTGTGAAGTTGTTAGGGTATCTGAGTGTTTGGATGCAGTAAGGGAAACGTTGAGTATTGTGAAGTTGTGAGGGTATTTGAGTGTTTGGATGCAGTAAGGGAAACATTGAGTATTGTGAAGTTGTTAGGGTATTTGAGTGTTTGGATGCAGTAAGGGAAACGTTGAGTATTGTGAAGTTGTTAGGGTATCTGAGTGTTTGGATGCAGTAAGGGAAACGTTGAGTATTGTGAAGTTGTGAGGGTATTTGAGTGTTTGGATGCAGTAAGGGAAACATTGAGTATTGTGAAGTTGTGAGGGTATTTGAGTGTTTGGGTGAAGTAAGGGAAACATTGAGTATTGTGAAGTTGTGAGGGTATTTGAGTGTTTGGGTGAAGTAAGGGAAACATTGAGTATTGTGAAGTTGTGAGGGTATTTGAGTGTTTGGATGCAGTAAGGGAAACATTGAGTATTGTGAAGTTGTGAGGGTATTTGAGTGTTTGGATGCAGTAAGGGAAACGTTGAGTATTGTGAAGTTGTGAGGGTATCTGAGTGTTTGGATGCAGTAAGGGAAACATTGAGTATTGTGAAGTTGTGAGGGTATTTGAGTGTTTGGATGCAGTAAGGGAAACGTTGAGTATTGTGAAGTTGTGAGGGTATTTGAGTGTTTGGATGCAGTAAGGGAAACTTTGAGTATTGTGAAGTTGTGAGGGTATTGGAGAAAAGATTAGGGTTAGGGTTTGAAGAAGAGATGTGGCCACTGAAGCTCATCATCTTTGCCAGCTCAGACTCAACTCCCTCCACTCGGGAGGGATTCATGAGAATTTGTGTATATGTGTGTGTGTGTGTGTGTGTGTGTGTATGTGTGTGTTGGTGTCTGTTTTCAGAATGGACTTTGATGTGTAAACTCAGTATCAGTTTCTGAGATGACACACACCTCGCATCTTAAGTTTCAAGTTTAAGTTTATTTAAAGCCCAGTATCACTGTTTACAGTCTCAAAGGGCTTTACATGCCCACAGGATTACAACAAACAGAGCAGGGTGGCACCCCCTAACTTGATCCTCATAGCGGGTGAGAAAAAACTCCTCAAAAACCCAGACACTAGGGAAAAATAGGAGAAATCTTGAGAAGGACCACAGAGAGAGGAGACCCCTTCTAGGCCAGCCAGGCGTGCAATAGGTGCCAACCCAGTGCCAACCCAGTACCAACCCAGTGGTTGTTATTAAGAGTCCACTAGTTTGCATCTCTGCACAAGCGCTTTAGTCTGTGTGCTGTAAACAGAGTGTGTGTGTGGGAGAGGGGTGTGTGTTCTTATGAGGACTAAGCTAAAGGCTTATATTCTCAGGCTCATTATGTATTGAGAAAAGAAAAAAGGCCATTTCAGTCTTTAATGGCTCCAGGGGGACATGACTGAAGACGGTATCCATCAGAAAGAATGACTGTGTTGCTGTGTTTGAGGAGAATGTGGTTGTGTCTCAGCTGAGAAATTTGTTAGGTGCGGTTGGATGAATGAGGTAGAGAGGAAAACTATTATAGTCGCCAGTTGAGCAGAGCAGAAGTTCTTTGGGGGGCTGCTGAAGCGGTTCATGGGAACCAGATCTCATGAATCTGAGTGGTCCTGAGTGGGTGTCACTCTTCATGGGTCAGCACCACTGGGTTTGTGTTTAGGTGAAGAAAGGTTACACGCCTGGCTGTGGGATGTGGGCATTCCCAAAGGAAATTCCACCCACGAGCTGGAATGAAAACATGCCCTTTTCATTAAATCAAATCCATCTCCTTGGTTGTTTCTTTTCCTGATCAGTAAGCTAAGGAGAGGACCTTGTAAATGTTGATCCTGTAAATATAACTATACTAATCACCCCAGTAAATGTTGTCTGTAATTCAGATAAAAAATAACTATACTAATCACCCCAGTAAATGAAGAGTGTTCAGTTTCACAGATACCATTCTGTAATTTAGAAAATCAGTATGTTATAAAAGCAAAAAAAAAGGATAAAAGCTGAGAGTTTTCAAAATATCTGTCATGTTTATTGGAACATGCTTTTTTGCTTCTCAGTTCAGAAATCGTGTACGAATAAACAGCATGCACACAGGATAGTCCCCCCCCCCCATAAGTCAGAGGGTGCCACCCTGCTTTGTTTGTTCTGGGCATGTAAAGCCCTTTGAGATTTTAAACAGTGATACTGGGCTCTAAACTTGAAACGTGAAACTGGAGTAGACCAATCTTTCCGGTGGCCATTGTTGGACTTAATGGTGCACAAAGTGCAATAGATGTTCCTCCTCATCTGTTGCCCCGTGGACCTGAGGCTGTATTTAAACACAAACACAAAAATCAGGCTCTTCTTCAAAACATCACCTTGCACACACACACACAAGTATGACTCAAGGTTCTTGGAGGGACTGAAACAGAAGTGAAAATTTGATGCATTATCCAGAAATGCTGGGTGTGGAAGTGGAAAATTAAAATGTGTAAATAAATATTTATCAGTAAACACAAAAGAGCCACTCGGGTCTTGTATAAAAATGTCTTGTTAAGTAAATTTGGGTTGTGACACTAGCATAATGAAAGAACTGTTTAACTCAAAAACGCTGAAGTGAACCGTGCCCCGTGAGAGAATTTTAAGGAGTGGTTTGACCCAACAGCCTGGTGAGTGTATAATGGACAAGTGTCCCCGCCAGACAGAATGCAAAATGATTCCTTGTCCAATTGTCCTATTTTGTCCATAGGATTATTTTAATGGCAATGTTTGTGGTCTCTAAATGACCATGAAAGGAATGGCCCACCAACATGTTGGCTCTGAGGCCAATCAGAGCACCAGAGAAAAACCTGAGCAGAACAAACTTTGTCAAAGCCTTCAAGGGGCATCTGCCAGTTTCTCTCAGTGCGGCAGGTTAATACTAGACTAACGCTGACCTTGATGAAAAAGAAACAGAAAGCAGTTTCAGACTTTCTTCTGAGAGATGGGTTGATTCTTAATAAATGTGTGACTGAAGCATGTGTAGTCTGTCTGTCAAGGTTTGTTCAACTCAGTGTTTTACAGTGATCTGACTGATTAAGGCAACTAATAATAAAGAGACCCATCATTCTTCAACTCTGCTTTACCTGTTTTATCTCATAATCTTCCTTTTACCTTCCTTATAATCTTTTATCTTCCTTTTCCTGTTTCTCTGTCTGTCTCTCCCTCTTCCTTTTCCTGTCTCTCTGTCTGTCTCTCCCTCTTCTTTTTCCTGTCTCTCTGTCTGTCTCTCCCTCTTCCTTTTCCTGTTTCTCTGTCTGTCTCTCCCTCTTCCTTTTCCTGTCTCTCTGTATGTCTCTCCCTCTTCCTTTTCCTGTCTCTCTGTCTGTCTCTCCCTCTTCCTTTTCCTGTCTCTCTGTCTGTCTCTCCCTCTTCCTTTTCCTGTCTTCCATCCCCTTTCTCTCCTAAATCCTCTGTGTGAAATCCTTATCTCAGAGATAAGGAGCTATGTGAAGCTGCTTTCTGTACAGAGGTCTGTGTGTGTGCGTGTGTGTTTGTGTGTGTGTGAGACAATGTTTGGGATTGCTGTATATCAGCTTAGCAGGATCATTGATTTATATTAATTTATACTATTAATTTATATTATTAATTTATAACTGTTTATATTATTAATTTATCATTGTTTATAGTATTAATTTATGATAATTTGACATGCTTGGGCATTTGTGGATTAGAGTTAAGTGTGTACTGCACTGACGGACAGAAAGCGCTTAGTGTCACAGGGAGGTGTTAGTGTGAATGGAGCATGTCTTCTGTGCACACGGTGCCATGTCTGTCTTCCTAACCCTAACCCTGACCCTGACCCTGACCCTGACCCTAACCCTAACCAAGAATTACAGGAGGTGTGAGCAAGCCCCCACAACATTCCTAGAGTTTGTTTTTATTGTTGTATTATTATTTATTCAAGCCCTTACACACCACCCTTAAAATAGTTTTATATTATGGTTTTATATTTTATATGTTATGGTTTTATATTTCATATTTTCACTAATATATAAATGTCTCAGTACAGAACAGCAAAGTTTGGTATATTATCTCTCTTTGTTCGGTCATTTCTGCTTTTCCCCCCTGCCCACTCGTTTTGTTTTAAATTGCTAAAATGGCGATCAGTTTGACAGGAAGGTCACTGCATCACTGAGGCATGAAAGGGTGAGAAAAGTTCAGGTGCATGACTATGTAGTGATAGACCTGTCAGACACCGGGCTGGAGCAGAGAGAGGCAGCTGGAGAAAAGTTCAGGTGCATGACTATGTAGTGATAGACCTGTCAGACACCGGGCTGGAGCAGAGAGAGGCAGCTGGAGAAAAGTTCAGGTGCATGACTATGTAGTGATAGACCTGTCAGACACCGGGCTGGAGCAGAGAGAGGCAGCTGTGCTCCGGTGTGAGGACAGACCACAGTCAGTGTATGGGCAAGTGCAATTCTCCCTCATAGCACTGTAAGCAACAGCTGGGAACTTGAAATGAATACATGCTGCCTCTGGTGGCCTGTGGAGTGTGTGTAAGACTGGGGTGACTTATTAGAATTTGGGGAGATTATGCCAGTCATGTCACCACATGCTGGACAAGTTACAAGCAGGGTGACACATGCACTGTTGCAGTCACTGTCAATCCAGTTCAATACCAAATCCACCATTTTTACCTCTCTAATTTCAGTCATCTCAGTTTAGCAATGGTACTTAATGTACTCCTCATTCTTTCTCTGCATTGCATAGATTTGAATTAGTCTACGGAGAAGACAAAAGAAAGAAAGAATTAAGCCTAAAAATTTATGTTAAGAGCAAAAAGAATGGACAGACTTTGCAAATTGGGTTAAAATTACTTGCATAAATGACTACTGAGAGAGGTAATAGAACTAACATGTCTTATGTTGTCTCTGTTCAAATGTGTAAACAGCTGATTGAAACTATAATAAAGAATGGTTTAACTTAAATAATAGCAACACATTGTTCATTCTAGCGAGGAGCAATAATCTAATTGATTATTCCCAGCATCTCTTAACCGCTGACAAACTTGAGCTATCGCGAGATGGACTCAATCTCCCAGAGGTCTTTGGCCGTTACTACGACAACGCATAAATAGACAATACTGTTTACTCTGGTGACCACTTTTACCAGACTGATTAATCTAGCCAAGCGGCTAATTAGCCTTGTAATTTTAAGCAAAGAAAATAACGACCAAAAAAGCTGAACAGGCAGTTAGTTTAAAGATCTGATTTTAATTTTGTCTGGATAAGGTCATTTTACTGAAATGGATTCAAATGCTTTGTTATATTCGCTTGATTTAACTGCTGGTAACGGTATAACGTTGAGTTCTGAGCACAAAGCGGCACTCCAAACCTCGTTGGTCATTTTAAAAAGAAACTACAAATTCAAACGTGTTCTTTTTTGGGGTAAGATTTTAGGAATAAAAGGCGACTATTTCATCGCTCAAGGAGTTGCAGAGGATGAAATGAGCGACAAAAAAACTTTGTACAGGTAAGCACGAAGGAGAGGTAATTTTCTGTTTGTAAGTTTAGTGTTTCATTCCATCAAATGTAAACACTGTAAGCCACATGCACGTTTTAAAACCTCTCAGTGATTCAGATTCAGGATCGGATTCAGACAACTTTATTGATCCCAAGAGAGGGAAATTCATTTGCAGTTTACCCATACCATACCATGTCATACCATACCATGTCATACCATACCATACACACAACTTAAATACTCACAAGCAAGGCAGTTAAATGCCAGAGGCAACAGATCAACATACATGGGTCACTACAGGGAACAATGAGCAGCAGAGAATAAAATAAATAAAGCAAAATAAAACATTTTGTTATAGTTCATATAAATAAATTACTAAGTAAATATCCAAGTCAGTGAAGGACTTGGAGTAGTGGTTTGTTCTCCTAAGGGCCACATTATATGCTGGCCTGAGAGTATTACAGTGAATTCACTGGACAGAACATGGTCAGACTGGCTGATAATTCCTTTCTTTTCTGGGCCACCTGTTTGGGCCACACCAGTCTCTTTGCTGGACTCCAGTTATCTTGGAGCAAACTTTCACAATACCATTTAGGCTATTCTTGTCCTTCACGGACAACCCATTAAACCAGCAAATAAATGAGAAAGTTAGAGGACTTTCAATGAATGATTGATAAAAATTACATCAAATAATATCACAAACGCGAAAAGAGTTAAGCTACCGCATTAAGTGAATTCTTTGTTGTCCACGCTTGACAACTGACTCTGTGTTTACACTGAACTTGAGAGTCAAACACTGTTCCTAGATACTTCTATGCGTTAAAAATGTGACCATCCTCAACATGCATAATATTAGCTTTTGGTTTGTCACTATTCTGCCTGATCAATGATTAACTCCTTAGTTTCTGATACATTAATGTCGAGGAAGATATCACCACAC
Source organism: Chanos chanos (assembly GCF_902362185.1). NCBI lineage: Eukaryota > Metazoa > Chordata > Actinopteri > Gonorynchiformes > Chanidae > Chanos > Chanos chanos. Next base: position 144,490 of record NC_044502.1, on the reverse strand, counting down.
CATTTAACAAAGGCAGGTAGGGCACAACAACAATCTGACTCCAAGCCCTGAAGAAGAGACAACAGGGAGGTTTCACGCGATGGCTGCCCTCTCGAGCTGTCCTGCAGCTGTCTGTGTATATGATAAACAGTAAGAGGGACAGGAGACAACGCTGGGATGAGCCTGTATTTTAGACCTTGGTGCTGGACATATGTCCACTCACCTAAACCTGCTGGATTCTGTCTGTTAAAAAATCTAAAAGCAACATCAAAGCTGATCAGGTAATTTAAACAAGCAAGTCGTTCAATCAGAATATGAGACTGCTTCTTATTAAAAGCAGAAGAAGTGAATAATTTAGTGAATAAAAGTCTCACATGAGATTTGGGTTTCTTGAGGTGCTTATACACCTCAAGATGAAGAGTTTGCATCTTCCACACCCTTACCAGTGATACAGTCGTGTAGACCATGGTTTTGCAGAGGTGGAATATCGTGTCATTCTAACCCTAACCCTAACCCTCATACAGCTTCAACTGCATGGATTGGCAGCTGCTTCCCCCGGCCACGGAGGAGATGCTCGCGGAGGTGTCCAAAGCAGCTAAGGGGCGTTTTGTAGGGGACCCGTCACATGAGTACGAGCACGCGGAGACGCTGAGACGAGAGGAGGAGGACGAGGCTGTGGAGGAGGAAGTAACGGTGAGAGACTAGAGGGCATAATCCGGCCACCAGTACCGCAGTTCACCTGGGTTTGGAACTTGTCTCAATGGAGGCGATGTTGAAACTTAGAGCTGTTAGTTTGAAAAGTGAGTCATGGTTTTATGCCGGTGATTTCTCATGTAATGGACTGCACACTCTGAACACGACCTTCAGGTGAAAGTGAGTGAGGAGAAGAGACTGGCTGCTACAGTCTTCACCATCGACACAGAGGTGTCAGTCGTGCCTCGCGGTGCTTACATCAAGACCCCTCATGGAACGGTCCAGAATAACCGCAGCTTTGAAGGTTTGTTCCCTCTTCATTTCAAGTGTGGATTCTGTGTGAATGTGTGAGAAGAGCCACAACTGTGTGTGTGTGGATTACACAGTGTGAGGAATGACACTGGTGTGTAGCTTTCTCCTCAACACTATCAAATGTAATTGTTACCAGGAACCATCTTATTTTTCTCTATCAGTATGGATGGACATAAAATATATTTTTTTTCTGGGCACCTAAAGGGCTGTCAGTCACCGAGGCAAGCAAACTGAGGAATTACTTGCATTTCACTGAGCCAAAGAACCTGAAGAAAAAGTCCCTCCTGGAGATGGCTGATCTGAACCCCTGCATTGACTTCCTGGACCCTCTGAGTGAGGACATTCCCAAAGGTGGGTGTTAAATGAACACTGGTCAGATAGGCTTCCTATAGATCCATACATGTTCCATGCTTACAGAGTTCCTATAGATCCATACGGGTTCCATGCTTACAGGCTTCCTATAGATCCATACGTGTTCCATGCTTATCTGAATATCTCAGTGAAATGAGTGATCACATGAGGAAATGGGCTTTTCTCCTCTTTTCATCCATTTTTTTTCTCCCACTGTAGTCATGGCCAGTTCTCTTGTGTTTCTGTTTCCCTCATGCGGGCCAGGGAGGGCAGGGACGGCCACATGTCTGTTTCCCTCATGCTGGCCAGGGAGGGCAGGGACGGCCACATGTCTGTTTCCCTCATGCTGGCCAGGGAGGGCAGGGACGGCCACATGTCTGCTCTGACACATACCAGACATCAGACTGTGGAGAATATTTTCCAGGAAGCCATAACACATCTGCCCACCACTACTCTAGTGCCCTGACCAGTGGGTGGGACTCACTGTTGCAGAGACACTGAAACAATTCCGTGCCGTGTTTCCTGCCTGTGTCGGTGTGTCCAGTCGGTCTGGCTACTGCTGCGCAGCCCTGACCTTTGTTTTCCCGCTGAGTTTTCCCGCTTAGTAAACAGCTTTGTGTCAGGAAATGAACATTAAATGAGTATGGAATGGAATTCATAGTTTAATTACCATTCTGACACTGTGATAGTACATGATTTAAGTTTACATGGCCAAAATTCTATTTTTTTTACTCTGCGCTCATTGGTCCTGTTCATTTTAACTTGTTTCTTCGTAATTACCCTATTCAGATTCCTCAGTCCAAATTACACTCATACACTGCTTGTCATGAAACCAGTGTTGCTTGTTAAAATGTTTATCTGTAATTGTTTCTCATTTGAAGTGTTATTAACCAAGTGTGGTAGTAAGTTACCTCTGACTGCCCTCTGTCACACTACACAAGCTATTGTCCTTACTGACCATGGTGATTCTGACTGGAGTCACTGCCCACCTCCAGGGACATGCTTTGTTACCAGAGAGAGAGAGAGAGAGAGAAATTTCTGAAAAAGGCTTGATTGTCTTGTGAGGGGGCTTCAGTGTGGTGGATATTTTCACTGTGTTAGGACAATGAAAGCTCTCCTGATAAACATGAAGTCTGGCCTAGCAGCTTAAGGCATATGTTTCATAAAATGAATCTTCTCCTGTCACTGCTCATATTGACAATCAATCTCATATAGAAAACTGACAACCTGCAGACAGACCTGATGAGGAATGTGCTTAGAGAGACAGGCCACTAATTCTCACACTCATCCTATAGAGAATAATACATTTAATGTCATTTATTGATTGACTTTGGTCTGTCTCTGCTGATGAAACCAGGGTGAGGAACGAGAAGAGGGGGCCCTGTGTTTTTTCGGCCTCACATGGTTTGCCTTTCGCAGGCAAGATTACCAAAAAATGATCATCTGGACAAACAGCTCAGAGTTTTTGCTTATTGTATTCAGATCCTCAAAGTGGAGGTAGCCAAGGGCTGAGTCCTTCCACCCTCTCGTCTTTTTCATTCAGCTGATCTTCAGAGGACAGTTGGCTACGTCAGTCGGGTATGTCAGAAGACTCTGAGGCCAGTAAGTCAGTGACAGAAGACAATTGCACTAAGTCAGTGCACAGTTCTCTTCTCTCTGTCCATCAGTCAGTGCACAGTTCTCTTCTCTCTGTCAGTCAGTGCACAGTTCTCTTCTCTCTGTCCGTCAGTCAGTGCACAGTTCTCTTCTCTCTGTCAGTCAGTCAGTGCACAGTTCTCTTCTCTCTGTCAGTCAGTCAGTGCACAGTTCTCTTCTCTCTGTCAGTCAGTGCACAGTTCTCTTCTCTCTGTCCATCAGTCAGTGCACAGTTCTCTTCTCTCTGTCAGTCAGTCAGTGCACAGTTCTCTAGTTCTGTCCATCAGTCAGTCAGTGCACAGTTCTCTTCTCTCTGTCAGTCAGTCAGTGCACAGTTCTCTTCTCTCTGTCCGTCAGTCAGTGCACAGTTCTCTTCTCTCTGTCCGTCAGTCAGTGCACAGTTCTCTTCTCTCTGTCCGTCAGTCAGTGCACAGTTCTCTTCTCTCTGTCCGTCAGTCAGTGCACAGTTCTCTTCTCTCTGTCCATCAGTCAGTGCACAGTTCTCTAGTTTTGTACAATTTGCAGGTTAAGTCAGGTTGTTAGAGGTTAAAACAGATTGTCACATGCTCACAGGACATTCTCACATACAGTCTAACCATTACAAATTTCCTCAGAACCTCTGACAAACAGCATGTGAGTCATTCCAAGCATATTCCCACTGGATGCGCGTTCCAGGTGGGTTCATATGGAGACAGTGGATGACATTCCAGGAAGAGATGAGTGACAGGGTTATTTATTGCCTCTCCCTGGGCATCCTCTGGAAGGAGAAGTGATGAAATGTTATAGAGACAGTGGACAGATATAAAGAGCTTTGTTGGATTAATCACTAGGTCAGTCTGAAACATGTTCATTCAGTATAGATGAAGCATCAAGGCTTGCTGTTATGGTACTCCATTGTTGTTTTTGAAGGTTTGCGGGGTTCCTCACAAAAACGTTTGCTGTCAGTGTGTCTGTGTAATCGTCCAGGTTGACACAGCAGGTCATGAACATGTTCCGTCAGTGGAGTCCACTTCAGTTCTAGTTGATCGATAGACGGGACAGGACAGAACTGTACACTACTACACCACAGTTTTACCTGGGTTTCTGTCTTTATTCATCACAAATTCGTCCACTGTGTTTGTACAGTGTATATGGTTGGACGTCAATAAAGAGAATTCATTTATATGTATTCAGATACTACTTTACGTATTAGAATTGTAAGCCATTCATGCTACTATTTTCATTTGAGATGAAAGATTTTCTTCATTTTGATCCATTTTACCATAAACATTGATGAATAAATTTACAGAGTAATCTAAGTTGTGAGGCTGATTAGTGATGGGCAGCAGTAGAGCTGTCTTTTCACACACACAGCACAGCACTGTCTGCAATCTGTGTTTTACACTTTTTAAGATGAGAGTTTAAGATCAGAGACACTAGGAATTCATGGAAAAATTCCTGGGTCTCGTATTGAAATCACAGGACAGACAGATCCCCGTCATGGATCCTAACCTCGTGTGTCCCGTGTGTCCTGCTGGGGGGGGGGGCTGATGCCTCTGTGTGGCCTTTCCCCACAGGCTCGTGGAGTTTGCAGATGGAGCGGGGCGGAAGCGTGTGCGTGATCCGGAGCCTGCTGTGGCTAGGCCTGACCTTCTTCCACGTTCCCATGAGCCCGCAGCACGGCTACGTCTACATGGGCGACGGCCTGAAGAACCTCGACCTTCCTTTCATGCTTTAGAAACACGTCTGTGAGACGTCAAACCCCTTCTCAACTGTCTGTCACACTTTACTGTCACTTCTCCACGAACACCACTCTCTGAAGCCGGAGCAGGTCTAGCCTGCCCTCCACTGTAGGCTTACGGCCAAGTGTCAGGCTTTATTTATATGAGAATCACTCCTTTCCTCTCATTTTATGCATGGAAAATAAACAAAACATATATTTAACCTGATATCATTGGAACTGTGTACTGCAGATAAAATACAACATACAGTATCCATCTCTGGTCTCAAACACACACACACACACCTGTATGAGATAAGGAAAGACAATTTATTTGCATTTTTTAAACAAAATGAAGATGTTCTTTGAACATTTGGGTTTGTTTGAGGAACACAATATCGACATCCTGCTCATGCGGAGAGTGTAACACTGACCCAGTTGTTTGGGGAATTGGATAAAATAAACAGCAGCACTCGAGTTATCTGAGACATAAACCATATAGAAGAGAAGATACTGTCAGCTATTTCCCTGCAACAAGTCTGGTCCAAATCCAACCCATATCATTTCATACTGCCACAAACAATGCCGTCGTTCCACGGACCAGACCTGTCCGTCAGTGCTTGAAGTACAGGGGCTTCTTGCCATAGCTGATGTTGTCTTTGAGGGCTGGGTGTCCCACGGGCATACGTTTCTTATTCCACTTCAATCCTGTCTTATAAATGGGCTTCACTGACTTCACAGAGTAACGTGTCAAGTACCTGCACAAGAGCAGAAGGTCTGTGTTATCCACAAGCAGCACTGAAAAGGCTCCTTTTCAATATCACCGCTCACAGACATCAGGGCCTTTTAAGGCAACAGAACAGTCGTATCCTTGACACAACAGATCTCAACAGTCAAACCCTGCCACACATTCATACTCTTAAGCACAGTGAGCGAGTCAGAGCCCGTCACAGCACAGTGAGCGAGTCAGAGCCCGTCACAGCACAGTGAGAGAGTCAGAGCCCGTCACAGCACAGTGAGAGAGTCAGAGCCCGTCACAGCACAGTGAGCGAGTCAGAGCCCGTCACAGCACAGTGAGAGAGTCAGAGCCCGTCACAGCACAGTGAGAGAGTCAGAGCCCGTCACAGCACAGTGAGCGAGTCAGAGCCCGTCACAGCACAGTGAGAGAGTCAGAGCCCGTCACAGCACAGTGAGAGAGTCAGAGCCCGTCACAGCACAGTGAGAGAGTCAGAGCCCGTCACAGCACAGTGAGAGAGTCAGAGCCCGTCACAGCACAGTGAGAGAGTCAGAGCCCGTCACAGCACAGTGAGCGAGTCAGAGCCTTTCACAGCACAGTGAGCGAGTCAGAGCCCGTCACAGCACAGTGAGAGAGTCAGAGCCCGTCACAGCACAGTGAGAGAGTCAGAGCCCGTCACAGCACAGTGAGCGAGTCAGAGCCCGTCACAGCACAGTGAGCGAGTCAGAGCCCGTCACAGCACAGTGAGAGAGTCAGAGCCCGTCACAGCACAGTGAGAGAGTCAGAGCCCGTCACAGCACAGTGAGCGAGTCAGAGCCTGTTACAGCACAGTGAGAGAGTCAGAGCCTTTCACAGCACAGTGAGAGAGTCAGAGCCCGTCACAGCACAGTGAGCGAGTCAGAGCCCGTCACAGCACAGTGAGAGAGTCAGAGCCCGTCACAGCACAGTGAGAGAGTGAGAGCCTTTCACAGCACAGTGAGCGAGTCAGAGCCCGTCACAGCACAGTGAGCGAGTCAGAGCCCGTCACAGCACAGTGAGCGAGTCAGAGCCCGTCACAGCACAGTGAGCGAGTCAGAGCCCGTCACAGCACAGTGAGAGAGTCAGAGCCCGTCACAGCACAGTGAGCGAGTCAGAGCCTGTTACAGCACAGTGAGAGAGTCAGAGCCTTTCACAGCACAGTGAGAGAGTCAGAGCCCGTCACAGCACAGTGAGCGAGTCAGAGCCCGTCACAGCACAGTGAGAGAGTCAGAGCCCGTCACAGCACAGTGAGAGAGTCAGAGCCCGTCACAGCACAGTGAGCGAGTCAGAGCCCGTCACAGCACAGTGAGAGAGTCAGAGCCCGTCACAGCACAGTGAGCGAGTCAGAGCCTGTTACAGCACAGTGAGCGAGTCAGAGCCTTTCACAGCACAGTGAGAGAGTCAGAGCCCGTCACAGCACAGTGAGAGAGTCAGAGCCTTTCACAGCACAGTGAGCGAGTCAGAGCCCGTCACAGCACAGTGAGAGAGTCAGAGCCCGTCACAGCACAGTGAGAGAGTCAGAGCCCGTCACAGCACAGTGAGCGAGTCAGAGCCCGTCCCAGCACAGTGAGCGAGTCAGAGCCCGTCACAGCACAGTGAGCGAGTCAGAGCCCGTCACAGCACAGTGAGAGAGTCAGAGCCCGTCACAGCACAGTGAGCGAGTCAGAGCCTTTCACAGCACAGTGAGCGAGTCAGAGCCCGTCACAGCACAGTGAGAGAGTCAGAGCCCGTCACAGCACAGTGAGAGAGTCAGAGCCCGTCACAGCACAGTGAGCGAGTCAGAGCCCGTCACAGCACAGTGAGCGAGTCAGAGCCCGTCACAGCACAGTGAGAGAGTCAGAGCCCGTCACAGCACAGTGAGCGAGTCAGAGCCCGTCACAGCACAGTGAGCGAGTCAGAGCCCGTCACAGCACAGTGAGAGAGTCAGAGCCCGTCACAGCACAGTCAGAGGTTATAATCCTGTTCTTGAGTCTTTTTTTGCATAACCCACATGCCATCCAGGGAGGGTGGTAAACGAGCACCTGTCCCCTCCACTAGAGATCTGCCGGATGGTTCTTTTCATCTGAACTTCTCTGGGATGCCATACTAAGGTTCACGCTACACTCCCCAGAACCATCCACCTCTAATCTGGTGCCCCAACCAATCAATGGGAATCACTGTTCTATCTGTTCCTGTCCACAAACATCACCAGCTGTATTTGTCTGGCTGCCCGGCCAAGCCAGAGGCACTCCGTGTCACCAGTCTCTCGGTGGGAATATTACTATTTATCTATGACAGTGACGTACACGAACTAGGCAGTTTTCAAATGCAACTTAATCATAACTGAAAAAAAGATGTTTATACATAACTGATAACTTATTTATATTTTGATGGTTTCAGAGTTATCTATTAAATTTAGTAAATATTGAAAATGATATTACATTTGTACACACAATAATTTTACATTATGTTCTACAAGATCCTCAATATTATTATCAGCATCTTATTCAAGACAGGTCTGTTGGTCACATTAACACTGTGTTACTAACCAGTTCTAACAACACAAACATGGTCAAATCTGATGGAACACACCTGTTAAGTTTGGGTTTGGGATTCTTTGGAACGTGACCCTCTGGTAAAGGAGGTTTGTGATCTGGGAGCAAACCTGCAACAAGAATGACTCAGAATGACCGAGAATGATTCATACCACAGCCTCTAGTAAAGCAGACACACCATTCGCACATCACTGCTATTTACTCATTCACATATAGGCTATTTGTGCCATCACACACACCCCTCAGAATTAACTCTAGTCTTCACATCAGCTTTAGCACATTCAGTAACAGTCAATGCATTGCCTTAATATTTCAATTCAGTGACATAAATCAGTGAATTATATAACTATTAAAAATCTTCTTGGAGATATTAACCAATAGTAATATAATACATTTTAGAAAACTACATTTAATTACCCTTGCCTCTCACAAAGTCTCTGTTTCATGATTAGTGTCTCCTAATATAACATAATACACATGTATATCACAAACATGGGACATTTGTCCTAATGAAGCCATAATTACCCCACCAAGTGAGCACACACCTGCACGATGGGCCATCTGGACACAGATTGCAATCTTACGATGTTCCTGGGAACACAGGCCGGTGATCCGGCGTGGCAGCATCCCCCCATCCGACCTAATGAACTGACTGAGTAACAGCACATCCTGCAACAGAGAGAGAGAGAGAGAAACAGACGGAGAGAGAGCGAGAGAGAGCGAGAGAGAGAGAGAAACAGACGGAGAGAGAGAGAGAGAGGTGAGAAGGAGCGATGAGACAGAGAGAGTGAGAGAAAAAGAGAGAGAGAGAGGTGAGAAGGAGCAATGAGACAGAGAGAGAGAGAGAGAGATGAGAGAGAGGGAGAGAGAGAGAGAGAGAGGTGAGAAGGAGTGATGAGACAGAGAGAGAGAGAGAGAGAGAGAGAGAGAGGTGAGAGAGAGAGAGTGAGAAGGAGCAATGAGAGAGAGAGAGAGAGAGAGAGGTGAGAAGGAGTGATGAGACAGAGAGCGAGAGAGAGAGAGGTGAGAGAGAGAGAGAGAGTGAGAAGGAGCAATGAGAGAGAGAGAGAGAGAGAGAGAGAGAGAGAGAGAGAGAGGTAAGAAGGAGTGATGAGACAGAATGATGTTCACAGCATCAGTCTCCTGAGGAAGATCTGAGTGAAAATTCCACCCATACAAACAAATGATATTTCAAACATCATTTAGTTACAATTGTGCAGTTGAGAAATGTTTAAATTTAAAATCAGTGCAAACCAGGACCATTAGTGACTAGTTTAAATAAGCATTCCTCCTGTAGTTGAAACATGGCTGTGTAGTGGGTGATGGTGCTCTTACAGTATAGGAATATTTGTTCTGTAAGTTCCAGCGGTAAATGGGACAGTGTGCTGTGGGGTTGGGCGGCTGGGCTGTCTGAGCTGCCTCCACAGACACACCCTCCATCTGCAAAAAGACACAAACTGGGTGAATAAAGGCATTTTATGTCCTGTTTTGAATCAAACACAAAATGCATCACACACAGGGTCTGAGATTTTCTGTGAATATAACAGTGTTGGTAATACACCAAAATGCTCACAGCATTTAGGCATTTCTACAGAACCTCATATTACAACAACACGCCAAGCCCACAGGTAACAAACTATTGACTCGATGCCATACACAGCTCAAACGCTGAGGCGACGCTCACATTAATAATCATTGGTGAAGTTCACATCTGCTCTGTCTTGAAATGCACCTTGTCACTGAACCAAAATTCACACGACATAAATGAAGTCAAAAGTAAAGCATTTCATTCATATAACCAATTATGCGCTCTTCACACTCACACACGAACAGATATAACAGTTCTCTGCCATAAAAAATAGAATCTTTACATTTTTATCACATTTATTCATGTAGCAGACACTTTCATCCAAAGCACCTTCCAAGACAGATACTTACAACTGTTGTCCTGCCTTCCTGTTTCTCCACCACTGTTAAAACAAAGACACTGCTTAGACACCACTGTTAAAACAAAGACACTGCTTAGATATCACTGTTAAAACAAAGACACTGCTTAGATATCACTGTTAAAACAAAGACACTGCTTAGATACCACTGTTAAAACAGAGACACTGCTTAGATATCACTGTTAAAACAAAGACACTGCTTAGATACCACTGTTAAAACAAAGACACTGCTTAGATATCACTGTTAAAACAGAGACACTGCTTAGATATCACTGTTAAAACAAAGACACTGCTTAGATACCACTGTTAAAACAAAGACACTGCTTAGATACCACTGTTAAAACAAAGACACTGCTTAGATACCACTGTTAAAACAAAGACACTGCTTAGATACCACTGTTAAAACAAAGACACTGCTTAGATATCACTGTTAAAACAAAGACACTGCTTAGATACCACTGTTAAAACAAAGACACTGCTTAGATACCACTGTTAAAACAGAGACACTGCTTAGATATCACTGTTAAAACAAAGACACTGCTTAGATACCACTGTTAAAACAAAGACACTGCTTAGATATCACTGTTAAAACAAAGACACTGCTTAGATATCACTGTTAAAACAAAGACACTGCTTAGATACCACTGTTAAAACAGAGACACTGCTTAGATACCACTGTTAAAACAAAGACACTGCTTAGATATCACTGTTAAAACAAAGACACTGCTTAGATATCACTGTTAAAACAGAGACACTGCTTAGATACCACTGTTAAAACAAAGACACTGCTTAGATACCACTGTTAAAACAAAGACACTGCTTAGATACCACTGTTAAAACAAAGACACTGCTTAGATATCACTGTTAAAACAGAGACACTGCTTAGATACCACTGTTAAAATCAAAAAGACACTGTGTAGACATCATTTCAGTATTCAAAAGACTACAGCTGCACTATGTATTACAAATGTAGTTCAGCCGACATCATATGAAGTCATGTCCAACCACAGTTCCAGAAAAGTTGGGACAGTATGGAAAATGCTCATTAAAAACAAAAAGGAGTCGTTTGTAAATTCTGTTCGCCCTGCACTACACTGAAAACACAACAGCAACACATTATTTCATGTTTTACCTTTACACTCATTTTAAATTTGATGACTGCAACATGCCCCAAAAAAGTTGGGACAGTTGAGTGTTTACCACTGCGTAACATCACCATTTCTTTTCATAACACTTATTAAGCTTTGGTCTCTGAAGACGAGACAGGTTTAGCAAGCGGCATTTGCCCCGTTTTTCCATTATGCACGCGGTCGACTGCGCAGTCGTACGGGGTCTTTGTTCGTAATGCACCACACATTCTCAGATGGAGACGGGTCAGGACTGCAGACGGGCCAACCGAGCACCTGTACTCTCTGTTCACGCAGCCGCACACCTGTAAGCCAGGCAGAATTTACACTTACTCTGCACTTCTAGTCATGTCTGCATATGCATGTCTCATACATACAGGTGAATGAGACTGCCTTTCACAAGGGCCACAGTGCCCCAAAACAAATAACACACAACAACTATTAACAACACAAAGTACAATATATAACTGGACCTACAAAAACCCTGTACATACATACGCACTGCACAACAAATGCCACTGTACACAGTAAACATTATTTACACAAACCTAAACATAGTAAGCACACCTGACATGCGGTTTGGCATTGTCCTGCTGGAAAACACAGGGACATCCCTGGAAAAGGCCGCATCTGGATGGCAGCACATGTTGCTCCAAAATTTTTATGTATCTTTCTGCATTAATGGTGCCCTCACAGATGTGCAGGTTCTCCATACATTAGTACTGACATACCCCCCTACCATGCATTGGTACTGACCCACCCCCCTACCATGAGAGATGCTGGCTTTTGGACCTGATGCTGATAACAGCTTAGTTGGTCCTTTTCTTCTTTTGCCCAGAGCACATGACGGCCGTTTTTTCCAAAAACTGTTTGAAATGTTGACTCGTCAGACCACAACACACGCTTCCACTGTGCTACTGTCCATCTCAGATGTGACCGAGACCAGAGTCCAAAGTCAGCAGTGCTTCTGGACAGCCCTGATGTATGGCTCCTGCTTTACATTGTTAAGCCTGAACTTGCATCTGTAAATGCAGTGGCGAATGGTGTTAACTGACAAAGTCTTCCTGAGCCCATGTCATGATATCCACTACAGACGCATGACGGTTTTTAAGACAGACGTCTGAGGGATCGGAGATCAAGCGCATTCAGAAGTGCTTTTCTTCCGTGACGCACCGAGATTTCACTGGTTTCCTTTCATTTCTTAATTATATTGTGCACTGTAGAGGGTGAAATGCCCCAAATCCTACCGATTTGTTTTTGGGGAACATCATTCTCAAGGTAGTGGATTATTCGCTGACGCATCTGTTGGCAAACTGGTGAACCTCAACCCCATCTGTTCTAGAGGGACTAGGCCTTTCTTGGAAGCTCCTTGTTTACTATAACATGATTGTCTCACTCGTTTAACAGCACCTGTGTCACATCACCTTGTAATTTCAACTTGTCACATCGTTATTGGTCCTAAACTGGCCCTGTCCCAACTTTTTTGAAACGTGTTGCAGGCAAGAATTTCAGAACACACGTATATCTTAAGAAAAAAACAACAATGAAGACGATTAGGTAAAACATGCAAGATATCGTCTTTACACTGTTCTCTTTGAATAGAAGTCAGAGTAAATGTACAAATTACTACTTTCTGTTTTATTTCCGTCTCATTTACCGTCCTTAATTTTTTTTTTTAATTGGGGTTGTACATGCATTACCCAACGTTAGTCAAAATGGAACTCGCCACTGCATGATTTAACCTTACCTTGTCGGATACTGCGGTTCGGAAGAATACTACAAGACGGACGCTGCGGAAAATGACAAATCCTGTGCGCCAAGCCCGTGCTTTTTTGGCTGGCGGCTCGAGAAAGCCCCGTCCATATGGACTGGACCAGTGAGCTCACGGCCATCTTTGTTTTGACCTTCTATGCCTAGTATTACGTACTTCCGTTTCCAGTTGTGTTGGTCGCTCAGAACTCTGGGAAAGTAACGTCACATAAAAAGTCGGTTGACTGATATTTCGCTGAAACTCCCTCGAAACTACGGCTGAAATAGTATACTAACGTAAGCTTTAACCATACATCATTCCAGCGATATTATAACTACTGTATGAAGTGAAAAATATAATAATATCTACAATGACCGCTTCAGCATGGACAATACTGACGTGATGTAGAATTTAGATTTTAGGTCTTTGGTCTTTGCAATATTGTTCTTCAGTAGGCCTAATCAACGAAAAACCAAACAAAAGAAACCCGCAATTTAATGAAACCGCGAAATGCAAAAAAAAAAAAAAACCCAGAAAGTCTCATGAAACGATATCGATGCAGGAAAGTGCGATCATTTCCTCTGTTCTAAGGATAATTATTTCTTATTTATTTTTTAAATCATGTTCAGTGTGCACTGTGCTGCATGCTTCAGTGGTTGCCTATACAGTGTACTCTTCACCACCTGTTTACTTTTAAACTATTCCTAATGAACTTTTGAAACTAAAAGTACATTTTTAAGGGTGTATAGGTGCTTACCTTCTCACAACAATAGCATTGCAACCTGCTATAGGCATCTTAAAATGCAGAATGAATTATGTATTAAGTTGTGGTGTTGGTGAAGTAACCTACTTTGTGCCTATTAATGTTGTATAGTCAACATTTTTAAGTTGTTTTGTCAGGAAAACAGTGACTTCTGTAAACTTCGAGTGGTGCTAATGTGAAATCCTGACGAGATTACCTTCCTGAAAATGCATGTATAATGGAGCTGTATCACCTTTGTGGTAATAGCATGGTAGCAAAGGTAAGAGGTGCCAGCCAAGCAGCCTACAGTACTGTTACACAGTCAAGTTTTTCGACTGTGTGAACAGGGTTACTGCTATACCTGTCAGCTGGTCGACCTTAGTTGGTCCTCTGCTAAGTGTTGCTTGTTTTATTTACAAGGTTCAAACTGATATTATTTTGTACTGTAAACAAAGGCAAAGATGCAACTGGTCACACTCCTGGTTCACCAGAATTGGATTCATTTCTCTGTGGCATTGCCAGTGTGTATGTTATCTTTGAGAGAATAAATACAGGTAATTGCATGAGGTTTTGAGGGTGCACAAGTTGTTATCCTACCGCACAATTTAAAAATTGTGAATAGGTGAAATCATTGGTCACTCAATGTAAATGAGTTGGAGTATACTAACCTCTGCTTACAACAAAGGCAATTAGACCTCAATGTAAATGAGTTGGAGTATACTAACCTCTGCTTACAACGAAGGCAATTAGACCTCAATGTAAATGAGTTGGAGTATACTAACCTCTGCTTACAACGAAGGCAATTAGACCTCAATGTAAATGAGTTGGAGTATACTAACCTCTGCTTACAACAAAGGCAATTAAAACCTCAATGTAAATGAGTTGGAGTATACTAACCTCTGCTTACAACAAAGGCAATTAAGACCTCAGTATATATGCACCATATTCTGAAACATGCTATATATTCTGAAAGGTAATCTCATAAGATTTTGAAACTACCCCATATTGAAGGTGCATGAGTTCCAGCCACACAATTTAAGGTTTGTGAATAGGTGATTATCATATGTTCCAGGCTCAGTGCAGCCCTCTGGTTTTACAAAGGCAGGTCAGGCCTCAATATCCACACATGTTTTGAGAGGGAATGTAATTTAGTTTTAGTTTAGTTTAGTTGTATGTTTCCCAAGTACTGCAGCCGCACAAGTTGTTCCTTTCCCAGCTACTCATATGGAGTTTTGTCTCAAAATGATGAATGTACTCCATGGACCCTTTAACTTCTCTTCTGGCCTACTATTTTAATTTGTTTGATTTTTTTGCTGAAATATACAGTATTTTAAATGTTGTAATGTATGTATTTTAAATTCAAAGACTAGACTTCTTATCATTGTGTTCTGGTATTTTTGTACCCTAAGTCAACATGATGACTTTTATTTTGAAATTTGTCCTAAATTTAGTTGAATTTCTCATTTTTTCTCATTTTTTGCACTAGTTTCACACTGTATATTATAGACACTAGTATAGGCACTAATTTCACATCTCTACTCACAACACCTCCACCCACATCATCCCTACTCACAACACCTCCACCCACATCATCCCTACTCACAGCACCTCCACCCACAGAATCAATACTCACAACATCTCCACCCACATCATCTCTACTCACAACACCTCCACCCACATCATCCCTACTCACATCACCTCCACCCACAGAATCAATACTCACAACATCTCCACCCACATCATCTCTACTCACAACACCTCCACCCACATCATCCCTACTCACATCACCTCCACCCATAGAATCAATACTCACAACACCTCCACCCACATCATCTCTACTCTCAACAGCTCCACCCACAGAATCAATACTCACAGCACCTCCACCCACAGAATCAATACTCACAACATCTCCACCCACAGAATCAATACTCACAACACCTCCACCCACAGAATCAATACTCACAGCACCTCCACCCACATCATCCCTACTCACATCACCTCCACCCATAGAATCAATACTCACAACACCTCCACCCACATCATCTCTACTCTCAACAGCTCCACCCACAGAATCAATACTCACAGCACCTCGACCCACAGAATCAATACTCACAGCACCTCCACCCACAGAAACAATACTCACAACATCTCCACCCACAGAATCAATACTCACAACACCTCCACCCACAGAATCAATACTAATGATAACTGCCTTAAATTACCAGTCAATTTAGAAGGGCCTTAGGTGGAGCTGGAGTTTGGGCGGTGAGGTACAGGCCCAGATTACCATTTCAGGGATGAGCTAAGACTTCCTGCGTCCCTTTGCGATTGTCATAATTTATGATTGGCTGGAGCTTTGAAAATGCAGTGTGTCCAGATGTTTGCAGATTTCATACAGATGTAAAAGATCTTGATTTGTGATCTAAGGGGAAATGACCTGTAATCTGTGTGTGATATGGTGTGCCGCTGGGTTGTAGTAGATGACAGTTCTATAAAACTGAGAGACTTGACACTAAGGCTAAGGGTTCATTTTCTTACACAATGAGTGGAGGACCAGAATAAGGAAAAGGGATTCCATCTGACAAGTCACAGCACAAAGCTACGGGGGTCCCGTCACAAATCATGTTGTGTCATGGTCATAGATGATTAGCTTTCAGAAGAGTCGAGAAAGAGAAAAGGCCTTTTATGTACCTGACTGTCGAAGAGATATCTTGCTACCTTCCTTTTTTCTCCATTAACGTAAACAGGGCAGCTGACATAGACTGACTCTGGTGGGGAAAAAAGAAGAGAGAGCAGGGCTAATGAACTTAAGGCCAGTGTCCTCTCACTTCACTCAGCCAAAACTACACAAGCCAAAAACAGTCCATGGCCTCTTGCCTCACAGCCGCAGGGATGATCAGAATGAATGAGGTTGTTCCCTCAGTGAGCAAGAGCATGAACCCACCGTCCAGGCCCTGGCCTCTCCAATCAGCGCCAGCGCGCCTTGTCTTTGGTGTGACGACTGCATTTTTGGTCACTTTGAGTAAAATGGTAGTATGTGTGACTGATGGCCTCAAAAACATTGTGAAAGAAAACCATTTGTTAAGAGTTAAGAGTCAGACACCATCTGCTACACTTCTTTGAGCAGCAGAATGCGATGATTTATAGACAGGATTTGCCCTGAAAAGTCAAAAATGTTCTTAGATTTGTGGGAAAACAATCCAGTCAGAAGTGACTAACATACACAGGGTAATGAATAGGATTGAGTGAGTCTGTACATGGGTACAGTCGTACTGCTGTGTTCAAATCTCATTTCTTGTTTCACTCAGAGCCCTCTGTCTTCACTCGTTTAATAGGTAGGAATTTTAGTGTCTATTTAAACTGCTCATTAATACGAGCATGCAGTGAGTTCATGATGTGTTACTGTAAAATGAGTGAAGTGTCTGTTAATTCAAACATATAAACATATAAAACAGAAAATGACAGTTA
>NC_044502.1:122500-125000 GCF_902362185.1 Chanos chanos | reverse complement strand
CTAGCATTAGCTTCTCTTCTCATGAAAGAGGTCTGAAAATAAGCAATGCAGAGCAATAATACAGATATCACACAGTTATCATCCTGTCGCATACCTTACTCATCACCAAAACCTTTTCACACACTGTTTGCTTTGTTTGAAGTCCACATGCAGAGATACCTGAATGATCACGTTCATAATACTCACAGAGCACATTCACTGGCTTCTCTCTGCTTTGCTGCACTTCACAATGCCAGTGACATGGAATTTCACCCATTAAGGTCAGTCTCTCTCTCTTTCTCTCTCTCTTTCTCTCTCTCTCTCTCTCTCTCTCTCTGTGTTCTCCACTGCCTCCCACTCCCTCTTTCTCTCTCTCTCTCTCTCTCTCTCTCTGTGTTCTTCACTGCCTCCCACTCCCTCTTTCTCTCTCTCTCTCTCTCTCTCTCTCTCTCTCTCTCTCTCTCTCTCTGTGTTCTCCACTGCCTCCCACTCCCTCTTTCTCTCTCTCTCTCTCTCTCTCTCTCTGTGTTCTTCACTGCCTCCCACTCCCTCTTTCTCTCTCTCTCTCTCTCTTTCTCTCTCTCTCTCTCTCTGTGTTCTTCACTGCCTCCCACTCAGACACCAGGCAACTGCGGATGTGTTGGGCATATGTGCAGATTGGCAGTGCCTCCTCTCAAACAATGAATGTTCTTTTAGGAGAGTCCTCTGGAGATCCAGCCTTCCCTATTGTCACATAATCTTTGAGTTTCTCTCCCTTTGTCTCTCTCACTCCACTGACTTAACCTGGCTCAGTTGGCTGTATACCAGCCCCATCTGTGTTCATGTCATGCAGGAGTTGCCCTTAGCGAAACAATGACCACTGGACTCCTGTGTGCTTTTCCTCAGGTTCCTTTGGTGGACTGTGACCTTGGATTGGTCTGTGTGTTCCTTCCACAGTACTTCAGAGTACTAGGCTTTGAATTAGGTCTTCAGTACAATGCATTAGCTTCAGTACAATGCATTGCTAATTTGTCTTGCACTGGGCCATTACTGTGAAAACTGAGAGGAAACTATGTGAGCTTGTTTGCAGGTTTCTCCTATGTGGCTAATTTGCAACCTGTCACTTCAAAGTTTATTCAACAGCACAAGCCAATATTGCTTTAGTTCTCACAATCCAGTCAAATTAGAAGACCTAAGGTGATAAGGAATGCCTTAGTCAATGGGGCATATTGCGCTCACATTTACAAGTTGTGTTTGTGTGTGCATACAATTTAGTTATATTTTACTTAAGTAAAACTCAAAAACTCTTTTAGTACACATAGGGCACAACAAAAGTTAAAAACTTGCCAAAATGAATTACTAACTAGTAGGCTCAATGAACAACTTAACATCCATTACCATTCTTACACAGTAGAGTAGTCATAATGAGAATGCATGTCTCCTTCCTTGATTTCATTTCCGTGTCTGCTCAACAGAATGGTAATCGGATGTTAAATGTGTGATTTTTAATGGATGGTGTGTTTGACAGTGCTTTCTGTCAGGAAAACTAACCTGGACATTTGTGAAGTCATATGAATTCCTCAGATGTAGCTGTACAAACGAGAGCTTAGGCCGGGTGGTTTGACCCTTTTCACACAGAAATATACACACAGAGTAAAAGCAGCCCATGTCAGGGCAGTGGACAATACGGATCTAGAGAGCATGTGTCACAAACACACTACTGCACACACACACACCTAAAATAACTAAACACACTACTGCACACACACACACCTAAAATAACTAAACACACTACTGCACACACACACACACACACACACACACACACACACACACACACACACACCTAAAATAACTAAAGTAACTAAACATACTACTGCACAGGTTCATGAGACTGGATTTACACATGAGAATGTCTGTCCTCTCAATGTTCGGTTTTAGTTTCTCTCTCTGAGAATGAGGACATGTGAGGGTGTTTTTGTCTGGAAGTCTTCAGTTTCTGTTAAGCTTAAGGACTCTCAGTCCACTCTCATGGTTTTTCCTTTCTAGCCCTAACCCTTTCTAAGAAAGATTCTCTGAACTTCCACAGACAGACATGTCGTTTCTTGTGTTCTGCTCTCAGCTCATTCACTTTAAAAAACTCAAGACTCTCTCGCTCTCTCTCTCTCTCTCTCTCTCTCTCTCTCTGTCTCTCTGTCTCTCTCTCTCTCTCTCTCTCTCACTCTCTCTCGCTCTCTCTCTCTCTCTCTCTCTCTCTCTCTCTCTCTCTCACTCTCTCTCGCTCTCTCTCTCTCTCTCTCGCTCTCTCTCTCTAGTGTTTGTGTCCAATGCATTTTCTATGAGTGAGATTTCTGAGCAAGACTTGGCCTCAGTTGTTCTTCAGGGGGCACTAGGAGGTGTTAAGAAGAAGGAACAGAGAAAGGCAGACAGTCAAGAGGTGCTTCAGTCTTAAGTACCTGCCTAATTAGCAGACATGAATTTACAAAAAGGAAAGAAAAGGAGGAAACGGTAAAGGCAAATCGGACAAAGGGGACACAAATGG
>NC_044502.1:107500-115000 GCF_902362185.1 Chanos chanos | reverse complement strand
GTGTGAGAGAGACAGTGTGTTAGAGACAGTGTGTTAGAGACTGTGTGAGAGAGACTGTGTTAGAGACTGTGTGAGAGAGACAGTATGTTAGAGACTATGTGAGGGAGACAGTGTGTTAGAGACTGTGTGAGAGAGACAGTGTGTTAGAGACTGTGTGAGAGAGACAGTGTGAAAGAGTTTTAAGAGTCAGTTTTTCTCCTCCAGCACTCTTTAGAGAAAGATCAATGGGTGTGTGTTATTGTCCCTTATTTGTCTTGCCTGGAAAGTATTAACTAAACACACTGTGACGCCTGTGCCTCCAGGGATCAGAGCAGTGCCCAAACATGGCCAAGCAGTGAAATTTCAGCACCACTACTGAGGACAGCGACTGCTCAGCCTAAACCTAAACACCAACAAAGACACAAGACACAATCAGAATCAGCAGGAGATCAGCGGGAGGAGGCACGGCTGGTGGCTCATCAACCCCAAGCAAAAAGTCTGAGAAGAGGTAAGCAGATTTGACAAAGCAATGCCTCAAAAAAAATGGGCATGGGTACTGGCACCCTTCCTAACTGGGGAAGCTCAATGTGCCTACTGCTCCCTGCCTTGGGTGTCAGCAGAGGACCAGGACACCTTCAAGACAGTGATCCTGGCACAGACGGGTCCCTCCCTGGTCTCCGCTTCCCAACAATTTCATGAGTGGTCCTATAGAGACTTGTCGCCCTCAGCTGACACAGCTGATCCATGTGGCTCGAGCCAGAGTTACACAATGCCCAGTAAGCGGTCGAGCGGGTGCCATGGCTACTTCCTCCACTCCCTATCGAAGGCAGAGAGAAAAGCAATCAGCTTCAGCAACTCCGCTGACCCAGCTGCAATGGCTGAGGCTACCTAGCAAACCCTAGCCACCCAGACCCTGATGAAGGAGGGAGGAAGGGGAGAGAAAATCTCCACAACACCCAGGAGAGGACCCCGAGAGACCAGGACACCGAACTGGCGGGGCACAGAGCGTATCTCACACCAGCATCAAAACCAGCTACCATCCCCTGCAGACGTCCTGGCGCCCACAGGATGTGGCTGTCTGGCTGCACCATCCATGAGGAACCACCCAAACCACTGACCTGCATGGTACAAGTGCTGGGGAAAGTGGTACAAGCCCTGGTGCACTCCAATAGCACTTGTAACCCTGGCCAGACCATCTTTTTACCCCCTACACAGAAGCCCACTGAGGGGCCCCTGCCTCTCTCCTGTATTAATAGGGATGTGTACTGTGTACCAACCACCACAGTCAACATTGCAGACCCCACCTGAGGGTGGCCCATCACCGTGGGCATTGTGGCAGACCTCCCGGTTGTGTTGTTTCTGGGAAGGGACTGGCCATGATTTGAGGCCCTGTGCAGCATGGCGCTCCACCCCAAAAGCAGTTTCCAACCACCTTGGCATGGGAGGAAGAAGAAGAAGAAGAACCAGACTGTCCAAGAATTTCAGCACCCAGGATTCCTGGCTGAGGAAGCAAACTTGGAAGGTGAAGAAGGTTCCCCTGCATCTAATCCTTTGCTTCATCTGTTTTAACAGATCATCCAGGCTTACAGCTTAACCAAAAAACAACGCCGGGATGAACACCTGAAGAACTGTTCGGAGCAAGTTCAGGTGATTGAGGTGGAGCTAGGATAGAAGGCATACGTCCCTTCCCAGTACTTCCTAATATGCAACAGCCTTCAATACAGAGCAACGCATCCTAGATAGGTTCCACCGACCGGGACTAACAGTGGAGATAAAGAAGTGCTGTCAGTGCTGTCCCACCTGTCAGCGGATAGTTCCGTGAACACCACCCCCCAGTGCCTTGATCCCTCTTCCTATCATGCTGCCCTCTGTGCCCTTCAGTGTCTGGGAAGCTCCCCAGGCTTCCACCAGCTTCTCACCTTTCCTTTCAAGCTTTTTGCAGGCAGCCAAGGGAGCAACTGGACATTGCAAAGGAGCAGCCTTCCCCCTACTGCAGCATCATTGAATATATCCAGCAGATGTAGAACCAAGTAGAGAAAGTTGTTCTCGTGGTGTGGGGGCACATGGAGCAGGTTCAGTGTGCCCAGCAGCAAGCCTACAATGAGCCGTCCCAACCTCATGAGCTCCAGCCTGGTGACCGTTTGTTTGTGCTCCTGCCTAGTGCAAATTGTAAGTTCCTGGTTACCTAGCAGGGTTCATACACAGTTGTCAAAATGGTTGGGCTGGTCACATACTGAATTTGTCTACCGGGAAGACAGAGGCAGGAGCAACTTTCTCACATTAACATCTTCAAGTGCTGAATTGAGCCTGTCCCTGTGTTGTTCGCCTGTGTTCTAGAGGCTGCGGAGGAGGTCCATATCAGTGAAGAACTTGGCCTAGCAAACTTGGCACAATTCCAGGATGTGCTCTCCTTGATCCTTGTCCACACCCAGGTCATCCAGCATTACATTGAGACCCCCACCCCTGGTGAAATGGCTAGGTAAGGCAAAATTCATTTAGACTCTCATCTTGATGAAAGTCTACTGGCAGGTGCTCCTAACTCCTGAAGCTCATGAGAGAACAGCCCTCAGCACACCATCAGGCCATTGTCAGTACCGAGTTCTTCCCTTTGGAGTCCATGGGGCTCCTGCCACATTCCAATGGATGATGGACATTGTCCTCCAACCCCATTGAGACTATGTTGCTGCCTACCTTGATGACGTAGTGGTCCACATAGAGAATTGGGGTAAATGTCTACGTAAGGTGCTAAAATTCAATTCAATTCAGTTTTTATTTGTACAGCACTTTTTTACAATCAAAATTGTCTCTAAGCAGCTTTACAGTGATCAGTGCCTAAAGCCCCAGTGAGCAAGCCCAAGGCAACAGTGGCAAGGAAAAACTCCCTAATGCAGTGAAAAGGAAGAAGAAACCTTGGGAGGAACCAAGACTCATGAGTGGGATCCCATCCTCCTCTGGCCAGCACATAAAATAGACATTCACAGTGTGAAAAGAAAGTCTTTCTAAAAGCAATCTGGAGAGCAGGCCTGAATGCCAGCCCAGCCAAATGTCACCTAGGCCTGCCAGAGGCCTGATAACTAGGATATCAGTTTGGAAGGGGGATCCTACAACCACAGGAAAAGAAAACATAAACAGTCAGGAATATCCCTCAACCAACACCTGAAAACCAGGCATGAGCTTTTTTGGGGTTTGTGGAATATTACTGGTGCTTTGTGCCTCACTTCTCCTCCACAGCCTTGCCACTATCAGAACTGACAAAGAAAAGGTCCGAGAAAGTCCAGTGGACTCCAACTGCTGATGAAGCACTTCAGGCCCTGAAAACCGCCTTGACATCTGAGCCTGTCTTTCGCACACTGGACCAGCAGGCCATTACATCTACATGCAGACACCTCTGAAACAGCCCTGGGGGGGAGCGTCATCCCAGGTCTTCAGTGTCGAAGAGCGCCCTATGCTGTAACTGTCCCAGAAGTTGCCTCTAGCCAAAAAGCGCTATGCAGTGGTGGAACATGAGGCCCTAGCCATTAAATGGGCATTCCTGGAGCTCAGGTACTACCTGCTGGAGGGACATTTCACCCTGGTTATGGACCATGCGCCCCAGCAGTGGATGACCCGTGTGAAGGACCCCAATGCTCACGTTACCCTGGCACTCCAGGATTTCCACTTCATGGTACAGCACCATGTTTACAACACAAGAACTCAGAACAGACCAACAGTGTATAAAAAAACATAACATGTTTAGAAGACAAGAACTCACAGAACAAACCAACATTAAAAAATGAAAATATGAAATATGTAAAATATGTGTCATGTACAATATGGGACACTAACATTATTTTATAAACTGATTTTCTAAAATAAATGTCGCATTTACTTCTAAGTCTGTCTGAGCTCCTGTCTGCTGGAAGACTGGACCAGATTTCTGAGACCACACTGCACTCACATTCATTCAAAGGGTTCACCCAATAACAAAATATATGCAAATAAACATTCATTATAGATTGAGGGGTGGTTGACACTAGCCTTGAGCTCCTTTGGCTAAAATAAAAAGGAAAATTAATCTTTGGTTCTCCATCGGCTGTTTAGTAACCTTACTCCATAGGTTTGTCTGTAACTTTACTCCATTGGCTGTGTTTGCTACATTATTTCTGAGAGTTTGTCTGTAACTTTACTCTGTAGGCTGTGTTTGTAACTTAATTCAGCAGCCTATGTTTCTTACTTTATTCAGTGGGTTACGTTTCTTACTTTATTCAGTGGGCTACGTTTGTTACTTTATTCAGTGGGCTACATTTGTAACTTTGTTCAGTGGGCTATGTTTGTTACTTTGTTCAGTGGGCTACATTTGTTACTTTGTTCAGTGGGCTACATTTCTTACTTTATTCAGTGGGCTACATTTGTAACTTTGTTCAGTGGGCTATGTTTGTTACTTTGTTCAGTGGGCTATGTTTGTTACTTTGTTCAGTGGGCTACATTTGTTACTTTGTTCAGTGGGTTTTGTTTGTTACTTTGTTCAGTGGGCTACATTTGTTGCTTTGTTCAGTGGGCTATGTTTGTTATTTTATTCAGTGGGCTATGTTTGTTACTTTATTCAGTGGGCTATGTTTGTTACTTTGTTCAGTGAGCTATGTTTGTTACTTTGTTCAGTGGGCTACATTTGTTATTTTATTCAGTGGGCTATGTTTGTTACTTTGTTCAGTGGGCTATGTTTGTTATTTTATCCAGTGGGCTATGTTTGTTACTTTGTTCAATGGGCTACATTTGTTACTTTCTTCAGTGGGCTACATTTATTACTTTGTTCAGTGGGCTATGTTTGTTATTTTATCCAGTGGGCTATGTTTGTTACTTTATTCAGTGGCCTATGTTTGTTACTTTGTTCAGTGAGTTATGTTTGTTACTTTGTTCAGTGGGCTACATTTCTTACTTTGTTCAGTGGGCTATGTTTGTTATTTTGTTCAGTGGGCTACATTTGTTATTTTATTCAGTGGGCTACATTTGTTACTTTGTTCAGTGGGCTACATTTGTTATTTTTTTCAGTGGGCTATGTTTGTTACTTTGTTCAGTGGGCTACATTTCTTACTTTGTTCAGTGGGCTATGTTTGTTACTTTGTTCAGGGAACTATGTTTGTTACTTCACTGGTTGAGAAACATTGGCTCTGCAGATACACACTGCCCACTCCTTCCTAATAGTCTCAAGCAGACAGTTCACCAGACTGTGGCCAACACATGCAACATATGTAAATAATGCTATTCAAAGCAAATCACTGAAAAACAAAGACAGAATGAATGCCTCACCCTTCCCCTACCCACACAAACACACATACTCACAAACATCCACACACACATACACACACATACACAGACACACACATACTCACAAACATCCACACACACATACACAGACACACACATACTCACAAACATCCACACACACATACACGCCATGTCAGTATGGAGGAAATGAGTGTTTATGCACTGACATTCTTATTCATCAGAAACAGGCTGATTTCCAACACAGCTCTCTAGTGTCTGCACAACTCTGACCTGCCATGGGGGTATACGAATGTATGTAAGTCATTGTGTGTGTGTGTGCGCACTTACACTCACACACAAGGGAAACACAACAGAGATGTATGTTTCATGAGATGTTACAGTACACTCACACACACACACACACACACACACACATACTCATTCACAATGGGCTCACACGCATTCATATAGACAGCAGGTCAGAGTTGTGCAGACACACAGATCTCTGCATGTACTCAGGAGACAAGGCCAAGTTTGTATTTCTCTGTTTTCTCACAGACATTACACAGGTCATCTCGACACAGTCCATTAGGGATTTTGGACATTACACCCTCTGGTACAACACTGATCAGTCTTTTAGTTTCATAATGCAGCTGAGGTTTAATGCAACAGTTATTCTCTAAATGCAAGAATACACTTTCTTACTGGATTAGTTTCAGTGGCTTGCCTCATTCTGAGTATTTGGCAAAAGTTAATCAGTACTAAATCTACAACAATCCACTTTCTCCTCGCTTTTCAGTTAAAATCTACTGCACACCCATTTTCCAGTGAGAAAGAATGGTTTTATCATTTGAACCAACAAGCATTGCTCCTTACCACTTCCTGCACTTATTTTAGCAACACAAAGCCAGAAGAGGACAAGGGCAGAGAGTCCCATTTGCACACACTTAACACACTAACCCTAACCCATAATTTCACATGATTTAACCAAACGTAGGGGCTTTTTCTGCCACTCCTCTGTTTGTTTTTCCCACATCTTTGTCACTGTGCCTTTATTTACTCGTTATATTTAAAGTTTTGAGCAAATAACATATCAGCCTTTCTCAGCCAAAGAAACTAAATGCATTTATTTTTCAGGGCAGTTTAAGTGACCAAGGGACAGGGGATGAGGAAGAGAAAGACAGAGCAGTAGAGAGTATGGTAACAGTGAGTGAAAGCAGATGTCTTTGGTCCCAAAGTGGATGTGTGTTGGAGCTGCTGACAGCCACACTTAATTTGCCACTCTGTGTATATGAGGGGGTCATATGAGGGGCTTTAAATCACTTTAAGGTACGGCCCCTCTTTTATCCCTCTGCATGTAACCAGCAAAGGCGCAGTCCTTCTTTTGTCTCACATGTCTCTCCGTGATGCCCAGTCCACTGTAGTCAAGTCCACTGTAGTCAAGTTCACTGTGGTCAAGTCCACGGTAGTCAAGTCCACTGTGGTCAAGTCCACTGTGGTCAAGTCCACGGTAGTCAAGTCCACTGTGGTCAAGTCCACTGTGGTCAAGTCCACTGTGGTCAAGTCCACCGTGGTCAAGTCCACGGTAGTCAAGTCCACGGTGGTCAAATCCACGGTAGTCAAGTCCACTGTGGTCAAGTCCACTGTGGTCAAGTCCACCGTGGTCAAGTCCACCGTGGTCAGGTCCACTGTGGTCAAGTCCACTGTGGTCAAGTCCACGGTAGTCAAGTCCACGGTAGTCAAGTCCACTGTGGTCAAGTCCACCGTGGTCAGGTCCACTGTAGTCAAGTCCACTGTAGTCAAGTCCACGGTAGTCAAGTCCACTGTGGTGAAGTCCACGGTAGTCAAGTCCACGGTAGTCAAGTCCACGGTAGTCAAGTCCACTGTGGTCAGGTTTTCTGCTGTTCTGAAGCACCCATGCTGTGTTTCTGATAATTTACGAACTACATGTGAGAACAAGAGTAACCAGTTAATCTTTAAGTTTCACATTTCCATTAACTCTGTCAAGTTCCCTATGACAATACTGACTGGAGTTAAAATATGTCATTTTTGACACAGCCAATATATAATAAAGTTTTTTAGAAAATTACAGCTTTTGTCTCTCATTCTGGTTGCCAACAACACAAGTTACCCAGTTATTTCTCCAGTGAGAAAGAAGAAAGTTATGAGTGTGGTAAACATGCCTCCCAGATAAAAAAAACGTTTGAGGAAGGGTATGACATAACAAGGTTACCAGGATCATCAGCAACTGACACCTGAAAAGGGGAGAGAGCGAGG
>NC_044502.1:100000-105000 GCF_902362185.1 Chanos chanos | reverse complement strand
AGAGCATGTTATGGGCAGGTCGCTCTTCTCTAGTATTCCAGTACTGTCACTCTCTTCTCTAGTACTCCAGTACTGTCACTCTCTTCTCTAGTACTCCAGTACTGTCACTCTCTTCTCTAGTACTCCAGTACTGTCACTCTCTTCTCCAGTACTCCAGTACTGTCACTCTCTTCTCTAGTACTCCAGTACTGTCACTCTCTTCTCTAGTACACCAGTACTGTCACTCTCTTCTCTAGTACTCCAGTACTGTCACTCTCTTCTCTAGTACACCAGTACTGTCACTCTCTTCTCTAGTACTCCAGTACTGTCACTCTCTTCTCTAGTACACCAGTACTGTCACTCTCTTCTCTAGTACTCCAGTACTGTCACTCTCTTCTCTAGTACTCCAGTACTGTCACTCTCTTCTCTAGTACTCCAGTACACCAGTACTGTCACTCTCTTCTCTAGTACTCCAGTACTGTCACTCTCTTCTCTAGTACTCCAGTACTGTCACTCTCTTCTCTAGTACACCAGGACTGTCACTCTCTTCTCTAGTACTCCAGTACACCAGTACTGTCACTCTCTTCTCTAGTACTCTAGTACTGTCACTCTCTTCTCTAGTACTCCAGTACACCAGTACTGTCACTCTCTTCTCTAGTACTCTAGTACTGTCACTCTCTTCTCTAGTACTCCAGTACTGTTACTCTCTTCTCTAGTACTCCAGTACTGTCACTCTCTTCTCTAGTACTCCAGTACTGTCACTCTCCTCTCTAGTACACCAGGACTGTCACTCTCTTCTCTAGTACTCCAGTACACCAGTACTGTCACTCTCTTCTCTAGTACTCCAGTACTGTCACTCTCTTCTCTAGTACTCCAGTACTGTCACTCTCTTCTCTAGTACACCAGTACTGTCACTCTCTTCTCTAGTACTCCAGTACTGTCACTCTCTTCTCTAGTACACCAGTACTGTCACTCTCTTCTCTAGTACTCCAGTACTGTCACTCTCTTCTCTAGTACACCAGTACTGTCACTCTCTTCTCTAGTACTCCAGTACTGTCACTCTCTTCTCTAGTACTCCAGTACTGTCACTCTCTTCTCTAGTACTCCAGTACACCAGTACTGTCACTCTCTTCTCTAGTACTCCAGTACTGTCACTCTCTTCTCTAGTACTCCAGTACTGTCACTCTCTTCTCTAGTACACCAGGACTGTCACTCTCTTCTCTAGTACTCCAGTACACCAGTACTGTCACTCTCTTCTCTAGTACTCTAGTACTGTCACTCTCTTCTCTAGTACTCCAGTACACCAGTACTGTCACTCTCTTCTCTAGTACTCTAGTACTGTCACTCTCTTCTCTAGTACTCCAGTACTGTTACTCTCTTCTCTAGTACTCCAGTACTGTCACTCTCATCTCTAGTACTCCAGTACTGTCACTCTCCTCTCTAGTACACCAGGACTGTCACTCTCTTCTCTAGTACTCCAGTACACCAGTACTGTCACTCTCTTCTCTAGTACTCTAGTACTGTTACTCTCTTCTCTAGTACTCCAGTACTGTCACTCTCTTCTCTAGTACTCCAGTACTGTCACTCTCTTCTCTAGTACACCAGGACTGTCACTCTCTTCTCTAGTACACCAGTACTGTCACTCTCTTCTCTAGTACTCTAGTACACCAGTACTGTCACTCTCTTCTCTAGTACTCCAGTACACCAGTACTGTCACTCTCTTCTCTTGTACTCTAGTACTGTCACTCTCTTCTCTAGTACTCCAGTACTGTCACTCTCTTCTCTAGTACTCCAGTACACCAGTACTGTCACTCTCTTCTCTAGTACTCTAGTACTGTCACTCTCTTCTCTAGTACTCCAGTACTGTCACTCTCTTCTCTAGTACTCCAGTACTGTCACTCTCTTCTCTAGTACTCCAGTACTGTCACTCTCTTCTCTAGTACTGCAGTACTGTCACTCTCTTCTCTAGTACTCCAGTACTGTCACTCTCTTCTCTAGTACACCAGTACTGTCACTCTCTTCTCTAGTACACCAAGACTGTCACTCTCTTCTCTAGTACTCCAGTACTGTCACTCTCTTCTCTAGTACTCCAGTACACCAGTACTGTCACTCTCTTCTCTAGTACTCCAGTACACCAGTACTGTCACTCTCATCTCTAGTACTC
This sequence comes from Chanos chanos, assembly GCF_902362185.1. Lineage (NCBI taxonomy): Eukaryota > Metazoa > Chordata > Actinopteri > Gonorynchiformes > Chanidae > Chanos > Chanos chanos. Next base: position 102,857 of record NC_044502.1, on the reverse strand, counting down.
CAGTACTGTCACTCTCCTCTCTAGTACACCAGGACTGTCACTCTCTTCTCTAGTACTCCAGTACACCAGTACTGTCACTCTCTTCTCTAGTACTCTAGTACTGTTACTCTCTTCTCTAGTACTCCAGTACTGTTACTCTCTTCTCTAGTACTCCAGTACTGTCACTCTCTTCTCTAGTACACCAGGACTGTCACTCTCTTCTCTAGTACTCTAGTACACCAGTACTGTCACTCTCTTCTCTAGTACTCCAGTACACCAGTACTGTCACTCTCTTCTCTTGTACTCTAGTACTGTCACTCTCTTCTCTAGTACTCCAGTACTGTCACTCTCTTCTCTAGTACTCCAGTACACCAGTACTGTCACTCTCTTCTCTAGTACTCTAGTACTGTCACTCTCTTCTCTAGTACTCCAGTACTGTTACTCTCTTCTCTAGTACTCCAGTACTGTCACTCTCTTCTCTAGTACTCCAGTACTGTCACTCTCTTCTCTAGTACTCCAGTACTGTCACTCTCTTCTCTAGTACTGCAGTACTGTCACTCTCTTCTCTAGTACACCAGTACTGTCACTCTCTTCTCTAGTACTCCAGTACACCAGTACTGTTACTCTCTTCTCTAGTACTCCAGTACTGTCACTCTCTTCTCTAGTACACCAGTACTGTCACTCTCTTCTCTAGTACACCAAGACTGTCACTCTCTTATCTAGTACTCCAGTACTGTCACTCTCTTCTCTAGTACTCCAGTACACCAGTACTGTCACTCTCTTCTCTAGTACTCCAGTACTGTCACTCTCATCTCTAGTACTCCAGTACTGTCACTCTCCTCTCTAGTACACCAGGACTGTCACTCTCTTCTCTAGTACTCCAGTACACCAGTACTGTCACTCTCTTCTCTAGTACTCTAGTACTGTTACTCTCTTCTCTAGTACTCCAGTACTGTCACTCTCTTCTCTAGTACTCCAGTACTGTCACTCTCTTCTCTAGTACACCAGGACTGTCACTCTCTTCTCTAGTACTCCAGTACTGTCACTCTCTTCTCTAGTACTCTAGTACACCAGTACTGTCACTCTCTTCTCTAGTACTCTAGTACTCCAGTACTGTCACTCTCTTCTCTAGTACACCAGTACTGTCACTCTCTTCTCTAGTACTCCAGTACACCAGTACTGTCACTCTCTTCTCTTGTACTGTAGTACTGTCACTCTCTTCTCTAGTACTCCAGTACTGTCACTCTCTTCTCTAGTACTCCAGTACACCAGTACTGTCACTCTCTTCTCTAGTACTCTAGTACTGTCACTCTCTTCTCTAGTACTCCAGTACTGTTACTCTCTTCTCTAGTACTCCAGTACTGTCACTCTCTTCTCTAGTACTCCAGTACTGTCACTCTCTTCTCTAGTACTCCAGTACTGTCACTCTCTTCTCTAGTACTGCAGTACTGTCACTCTCTTCTCTAGTACACCAGTACTGTCACTCTCTTCTCTAGTACTCCAGTACACCAGTACTGTATTCTCTTCTCTAGTACTCCAGTACTGTCACTCTCTTCTCTAGTACACCAGTACTGTCACTCTCTTCTCTAGTACTCTAGTACTGTCACTCTCTTCTCTAGTACTCCAGTACTGTCACTCTCTTCTCTAGTACTCCAGTACACCAGTACTGTCACTCTCTTCTCTAGTACTCTAGTACTGTCACTCTCTTCTCTAGTATTCCAGTACTGTTACTCTCTTCTCTAGTACTCCAGTACTGTCACTCTCTTCTCTAGTACTCCAGTACTGTCACTCTCTTCTCTAGTACACCAGTACTGTCACTCTCTTCTCTAGTACTCCAGTACTGTTACTCTCTTCTCTAGTACTTCAGTACACCCGTACTGTCACTCTCTTCTCTAGTACACCAGTACTGTCACTCTCTTCTCTAGTACTCCAGTACTGTCACTCTCTTCTCTAGTACTCCAGTACTGTCACTCTCTTCTCTAGTACTCCAGTACTGTCACTCTCTTCTCTAGTACACCAGTACTGTCACTCTCTTCTCTAGTACTCCAGTACTGTCACTCTCTTCTCTAGTACACCAGTACTGTCACTCTCTTCTCTAGTACACCAAGACTGTCACTCTCTTCTCTAGTACTCCAGTACTGTCACTCTCTTCTCTAGTACTCCAGTACACCAGTACTGTCACTCTCTTCTCTAGTACTCCAGTACACCAGTACTGTCACTCTCATCTCTAGTACTCCAGTACTGTCACTCTCCTCTCTAGTACACCAGGACTGTCACTCTCTTCTCTAGTACTCCAGTACACCAGTACTGTCACTCTCTTCTCTAGTACTCTAGTACTGTTACTCTCTTCTCCAGTACTCCAGTACTGTCACTCTCTTCTCTAGTACACCAGTACTGTCACTCTCTTCTCTAGTACTCCAGTACTGTCACTCTCTTCTCTAGTACACCAGTACTGTCACTCTCTTCTCTAGTACTCCAGTACTGTCACTCTCTTCTCTAGTACTCCAGTACACCAGTACTGTCACTCTCTTCTCTAGTACTCCAGTACTGTCACTCTCTTCTCTAGTACTCCGGTACTGTCACTCTCTTCTCTAGTACAACAGGACTGTCACTCTCTTCTCTAGTACTCCAGTACACCAGTACTGTCACTCTCTTCTTTAGTACTCTAGTACTGTCACTCTCTTCTCTAGTACTCCAGTACACCAGTACTGTCACTCTCTTCTCTAGTACTCTAGTACTGTCACTCTCTTCTCTAGTACTCCAGTACTGTTACTCTCTTCTCTAGTACTCCAGTACTGTCACTCTCTTCTCTAGTACTCCAGTACTGTCACTCTCCTCTCTAGTACACCAGGACTGTCACTCTCTTCTCTAGTACTCC
>NC_044502.1:77500-95000 GCF_902362185.1 Chanos chanos | reverse complement strand
GACGTTGCAAAATGGTCATTGTTGGGGGATATAAAATACCGGTAAAATAAAACATAAAACCATGTTTCCCCATGTTTCCATACATTTTTAGACATGAGTATCAAAAACTAAATGTAATACGTTCTAAGACTTTATATTTTGCATGGATCTTTAAATATGGCGGTTGCAATCATCGTATACCTGCGTCTGGACCAATGGCTGTACACCTACGTCACAAGGTTCCTATTGCTCTGCGAAAGTACCTACCCTGAAGTAGGAGCTAAAAAAGCCCCTCAAAATGGCGTTCTAAGAACTATGATCGTTCTAAGTTCCTGCGGTGCAAACACGTGAAAAAAGGGGTACTTTCTCCAATAGTTCTAAGAACTCTGGAAAAGTTCCTCCGGTGCGAGAGTGCCTCATGTGACGGCAGATTCTCCTCTGTGTGTGGAACCCTCCCAGTAATGGCAACATAAACACTACTGGTGTTTGGATAAAAATAAAAAAACAACAACTTTTCAATTAAAGCTGTAACATGTTCCATATTCCCCCACCCCCACAAATGAACTCTTTCTTTATGTGAAAACCAAACCCTCATCCTCCAGAGAAAATGTCACTCTTTGAACTGTTCATATAATCATGGTGCTTCTTTGTTTTGTTTTTTTTTTTGTTTTTTTGTAAAGTTATGATGCAATCTTTCATTTTGTTGAGCAGTTCCTGTCAACCATTGAGTTCCTGTGGAGTCAGTGGCATTACACTCACCTCTCAGTAGTGTTCAGTAAAGTGCTGAGAGGCCTGAACGTGTCTGAACACAGATGAAGGTGTGGTGTGAGTTTTAATGGATAGCAGTGAACAGACAGCAGTGAATGTGTCACAGGAAGAGGGTGGGACACACAGCACATGGGACTATGACAGTGCTTTTCTCAAAAAGTGTGTGTGTGTGTGTGTGTGTGTGTTTTTGTATGATTGCTATAAAAGTCATGATTAACAATATATTTTCAATCTGTTGGGTATTGGTTCAGTGTCATATATATATGAGGATCTGATATCCATGTTTGAATATATCTATCTTATCACTTTAACAAAGTTACACATGCTGTCACTCTCCATGCAGCGTCACTGATAGAGAAAGTTGGTAACACTAAAACCAACAGCCACACTAGGCCCTTCAGACCTGGTACTATAAACCCTTCTGTTGAGTTTCTCCTGCTGAGTCTGAGGGTAAATGTTTCTGTCTGTCTCTGTCTGTATGTGTTTAGATCTGGTCTCTCTCTCTCTCTCTCTCTCTCTCTCTCTCTCTCTCTCTCTCTCTTTCTCTGTTTCTGTGTATGTGTGTGTATGTGTGTGTGTCTCCAGGGAGTGAACCCAGATCCCTCCTACACTATGGCTCAACGCCATCTCCTGTCTGAACTCAACTCTTTTCCTTTACTTTTTTTTCTCCCTCCCTCTCTCAGCTCAGAGACAGAAATGTGAGCCATGAGTTTTGGCAGGAGCTCTGAGAGCAGGTCTGTGGTATGTGAGAACAGAGTCAGTGGAGAGAAAGGTGAACATAAATTACTGTTGAATTAAACTTTAGCCGCTCTGATGAGACTCACTGACAAACACACCAGTTTGGGCCATTACCTGTCAATGACTGGATATGAGTGTGTACAAGTGCATGTGTGTATTGTAGGTCTGCGAGGTGGTGTGTGTGTATGTGTGTGTTGGGGGGGGGGGGGGGGGGGTCGGTCACTGGGGAGTCCACATACACTGTTGGCCCAACAGTGTATACAAACATGCAGAATTGGGCAGTAAGAAAAGCACTGTATGTGCTATATGTCCATATGCAGTGCTGTGTGATGTTTTGCTTTTGACTTCTGCCCTGAAAATCCATGTTACAACTTGTGAAATTCCCAGATCACAGTTAACTCTGAGTAAAGTATATACGGAGAACATCGGTTGCTGATTACTGGTTGACTAACTATGAGGGAGCATGTGTGTGTGTGTGTGTGTGCGTGTGCTAGTGCGCACGTAAAACACAACAGATGCGCTGCAGCCTCACTGGAAGGAGAATGCGGTATGACACTAGTTTTGTGAGTTCAGTTTAGACCATGAAGTGACAGTTTATCTCAGTGCTGTTGATCCAAGCACAGTGGACTGCACATGGATAAACTCAAAATGAAAGAGCGAGTGAGAAAATTGGAGGATGGTCTCTCACTCTCTGTAAGGCATTAAAGAATCATCTGCATTGTTTTGTCTGCTGATTCAGAGTCCCTCTCAGTGTGATAGGACTGGTTCCACACGCTGTCTCTACCTTCTCTGACATGTTTATATGGCCACGAGGCCAGGAAAAGAATAAAAGCATCCCAGAGGTGCAGTAAAGTTTTCTGAGCCGTTTATGTCCTCTGCACTCTGCTCTGACTACTGCCTGCGTCTCTGGAGATCATTTGACACAAGCTCTGGGGACGCTGACAGTTTTTTGTAGACGACAGGAAGCAGCCGAAAGCTGTCACTGAGCTCGATAATCTGCTGTGACTCTGCAGTCCAACGTGTGTGACCTTTAACCTCTCCAGCTGTGGAGGACTGCTACGCACGTCCTCACGACCCCGCTGACCTTCAGGGAGTCCTCCCACACGAAGGAAAAGCCTCTGACATCTCTCTCCTCTCTCTGTTTGTATCCCTCACTCACTGACACGCACGCGGTCACTCTCCTTCACACTCTCTTACACACTTTCACTTTCAGCCGCATGGAGGAGGCTACTGATCAGCAGTGACCTCCCCTCATTTAGAAGATTTCGGTAAATTGTTAAACGAATGGGTTCTGGAGACGGTCCAGACACGCTGATTCTGACTGAACAGATGGGAGGGACGGAGAAATGTTTTGTGGCAGTTATTTGGGGCACATAAAGGGCAGGTTGTATATCGTATTTTAGTTCATATGTTCTACATATGGCAGAGGAAAGACAGATAGTGGTTCCTGCTGTTTTGGGGTGATGGGGGGGGGGGGGGCAAACATTGCACATGTTTCACACTATAACATACTTGGGGGTCAGACAGTCACACTCATAACACCACCTTTGCACTCACATGCTTTTTCCACATGACCCCACAATTCTAAGCCCTGAAGGTTACATGTAGATACATGCAGTGATAATATAAAAATTTGGGGGAACTTACAGAAAAGTACAAAACAATGACACACATCCCAGGACACAGTAGAGCAAATGCGGGCCGCTGTGTAGGGACATCTCTGCAATACATCAGTCAAGAGAAGAGTGGAAGAACAGGGGGATGTGGGGAGATTGGCCCAGTAAACAGGGTCAAAAGTCATTCGTTAATCAAAACACAAAACATGATCTTTAACATAACTAACATTAACGACCCCTAACCCTTACCTTATTATTGACTAACCAGTCAGATCAATTGGTTTTCAGTCTTATACACTCTCAAGGTTTTGTTCGAGTTTTGTTATCAGTGTAATTCCAGAAATAGCTAGCAGCAGGCCTTTGTTGGCAAACTTTATCTTGGAGATGTTCACACAGGACATACCTTTTGGTTTCATAAAACCGCAGTGCTTCACTGAATACACAGTTGGGTGTAAAGCAAAGTGCTTTCTGCTTGGATGGACGTGTAGTTACATAACCTTGATGTACTCATATGTTACAAAGTACTTTTATTTAGTTCTGCTTGCATCTATTATTGAGAAAAAATATCTTCAACAATTATCTTTTATGGAAAGCTAGTTAATTCACCCTTCCTAGTTTATTGTAAGTGTAAATGATCCATGCCTGGCCAGCAGTGTGAGAATCTGTAGTTAAATATGAGAGATGAGGTCAGAGCTGTCCTCTCAGTAGAAGCCTGTTGTCCTCTCTGTCCCTGATACTCCCCTGGCTTGGTCTCAGGCTGCAGAAACAGTATTCTTTAATGCTCAACTGGTATTCTTCCATCAGACTTGTGCCTCAGCTCTCAGAGAGTGAGAAAACTCCTCTCCTCCACCCTGACAACAGCCAGAATGACCAGCCACATGTCTTCATCAGGTTCATTCTCTACACACCTCTTACATCACAGTGGTGAAGTTCCTTCTTGTCTCCTTCCCTCTGTTAGTAAAGAGCTTCAGAATAACTGAACAGATCTGAGTGTCATCACCAAATCCTGTTATGACCCATGAAAAAAACTCTCTCTCTCTTTAATCCAGAACAGCCGCCCAAAGGCTCTTTTCCTGGCTAAAGATTTATGGTGACTGAAGTGTAGAGGGTCACAGTCAGAATTCAGTTTGCAAGAAAGGGTCTGTTTCAGACACAATGAATCATTCTCTGAATCTAGTGGTGTCAGTGGTCTGAAAATGCAGAAATAGCTCTCTGGGTTAACGAGTTATTGGATAATCTCACTGATGGATGAGGGCACTGTCAGGTCACCATACTGCCACACGTGCTCGCATAACTATCTTGTTTGTCATCACATATAAGGAGGTTACTGCCCTTGCTGTGAGGTCTAAAAAAGCCAGTGCTATCCACACCATTTCCGGCAGATGGCAGCAGAGTGACTGAATAAGAAAATGAGACAGAAACACAGAGCGGACACCATCCCTTAGAGCTGTGGAAAAGCATAAATAATTTCAGCCCTGACTTCGCGCCGAAACACGGCACTACTCCACCTTTCTTCTATTCAGTGATATCGTAGATAATGTATGCAGCTCGTGGGATAGACCACTGACAAAAATAAAATAAGAGAGTAAAGATCATTGATGCGTTCCTGTACATATTGATATATCCAATTTGAGTGTGTCATTATCAGCATTCAGTATTGTACAGAATTTTGATTCTAAATCAGTCATTTGTCAATGATTTGTGCCCGCTGTGCGAATATGTCGCCATATCACCACAGGCGAACGTTGTGAGAATGCATGACGCGAAGGCTACTGTTTTCCATTACAAACGAATCACCGACTAGACGGACTTCAGATCACATGTCCTGCACGCGCTCTGTGGAGGAAACGCTTTCCCCGCACGCACCCACACCTGTACGTGGCCGTTGACACACACACACATTTGCTCCCGCCCTGGTTGCCTCATAGTTACCGCTGTCCAGTCAGTCTTGTTGATGACCAGGATGCTCTCTCGCATCATGTGATAGCTCATTTCAGACATCTCACTTCCACAGAAAACCCTCAACTATATCCAGTAGCGTGGCTCTGTACTTTAAATACACACTTTATTAAACTGAAAAAGTCTCTTCGATACACACGCCTCACGTCGTCAGGGATCACCCAACATACAGTTTAGAGTCAGAGAGCAAGAGGCCACAAATGTGAGATTACGAAGGCCAGTATCAAGTGGTGGTCCATGTTAAATGGAACATGAACAATGATACGCTAAAGACAGCGGAATGATATGTGTACTGCCTTCGTGATATGGGCATTATTGTAAAATGCCAGTCGCTTTTGAGAGCGTTATGCCACCCACTGGCGCCCATGTGCAGATCGCATGATATCGTCGTAACACAACACAAAACAAACAAATAAAAACACACACAAAAAAGAATGAGAATGTTTAATGCATGATGCTCTTCGCAACTCTCTATTGCGTATCTTATTGCCTCTCATTGGACCGAAAACATCAAACGCCATCCTCTCTTGCCTATCTTTTACCGCTGACCAAAAATGGAACCTGTACACGCCTACTGTGTCTTTACCCAATGAAATGCTCCCATGGACGGTCAATCTCTCTGGGCTTCCGATTAGACCGCCAGAACGCTGAGCGAGGAACGGACTGAGGGGGAAGCGGTATTCCCCTTACTGTGGGACTCCTGGCACAGATGTGACATTCGGATAATTGTTGGAAATTGAATAAAAAGCGGAATTAAGCGTCACTCCATTTGATCCTGTAAACCTAAGCGCCTTATTACATTAAATGTTTGTTTTTCAGTTTTTGTAACTGCATGTTCAAATGGACTGGGTTGGCACAGTTCAAAGTTCCGAGTGAGCGAACAAATCTTTTCGGCTTCCCCAATGAACACGCGCTTGGAGACGGGTGAGAAGCCAATAATGAGATCATTTCTGTGATGAGGACTGAAATATGCTGTGAAGAGAATAACGGTCCACTTCGGAACAATGTGAGAAGATACGCTTCTTGGATTCTCGTGTTTCTGGATATTTTGAAAATTATCGGCAACAGCTGAAAGACGTTGTTCATGTGGGGTCGTGCTCAGGTGTCTTACCTCCGTATGAAAAGGGACCAGCATGGGACTCACGTCACTTTAGCGCCTTGAACTCATTAAAAAGTGCTTCAATGTCGAACTTTTTAGACAGCTCTGCCAACGTTCTTGAAGAAATCCGTCTATCAACGTATAGGATGTTACACCGCCTATTACGTTATTTGAAGTCAATCATGAACTTTGCTGTCAGTTTGATGCAAGTGTGCTTTGTGACGCTTCTGTATTTCTCAGCTGTCAAGGTAAGCCAGATTTCACCAGAGCCCAAGTAACAATAATCCTTTGCCAAATTTGTCCAAATCTGATTTAAAAGTCGTGTTAGTTCCTGTAGTGTCTTTAAATGTGTTGGACGTCCTTGTCGTTCTCCTTGCGAGGTCATTGCTCATGTTTTACTCAGCACAAACTGTTAATCGACACCTGACACCACAGACCGAGGCTTTTCATGTTACTGGCATTGTTTACGCACAGCTCAAGTATATTTACGTGTTTTTGGATACCGCTGTGTAGTGTCGTGTTGGTGACTTTTTATCAAGGCCTCATGATAGTCACCTTCGAGATATTGTTACGCTTAAAGGCGCAGTGGCATTTTGATTGCTAGAAGAAATAGGACGGATTCCCACACTAGGGCATGCAAAAAGTTAGAAATATTTGAACGTTCGATCAGCGTAGTAAGAGGCTCTGAATTCATCAAACAAAACAAAACGAATTGCGCTGTAAGAGAATGACATCTGCTTTAACACTTATTCAATGCGTAATACTTATTAGATTAGTAATACATAATGGGTATTTTAACTATATAGGCTACACACGCTAAAGAGTTCTTGTTTAAGTTTTAGTGTGCGACTGAAGTGGGACGTTACCTACGTCATTTTTATACCTCAGTATTCCAATCAGTACGTTTTCACAGAGTATTGTGGGGAGACAAAGCAGATTGTAGTAATATAAAACTATGTAAGTGTGCGTTAATTAATACCACATCTTATTCTGAACAAATAAATCCGTAAGGTTCCATATCAGCATCTCCCTTAAATCCTACGCATGAGGGGTCCACCGCGCCTAGAACATAGATCAGTCATTTGTAATTTCACAGAAACATTCAATCATGGTAAAGATCATTCAGAAATTATTAAAGACAATGTCGGAGCGCGCGGATCGTCGGAATCCCCGTTGTAATATTCCCTACTGCGATACTCCCTGATAGTCTGAATACAGCTGGTTTTTGGGTGAGACGGCTTTTCCTTTGTCCCAGTCACTGAACTCTCACACCACTTATGGGGAGGGTGCAACTTGAAAGAAAACCTTTGTTGACGCTACGTTCACGTCACTAAGACCAACGAGCCACCGGTGGTTAAGCGCTCACCACTCTCCAAACTAACTTTATCCTATTGCCGTTTAACTCAGCACGGGTGTATCTTTCTCTGCATCCCTCGGCTGTCGCCGTGATCACCTGCATGTAGCTCTCAGCATTTTTATGGTTTTAGTTAAGGAGTTGGCTATGACGTGGCTCAGAGCGAGAGAAAATGATGTAGTAGGCGGGGAAACAATTTAGAAATGATTGGGTCACCCGATAGTCGAGTAGGATTGCCTAGAAACCATCGTGCGGCAAAAGGAGATCTTTTGTGTTCGTTAATAAGTGAGCGACTGTTTAACGTAGGCCTAATATAAACATGAAGCTTGCACTCATGCAGACGACGTTGTTGTTGCTGCTTAATAAAACAGTCCATTTTTGGCCTAGGCACATACAGTCTGCACAACGCACTGGTCGATGAATGTTCAGTGTTGGATGAATATGTTCATAGAAGTTTTTCCCCATTCAGTAAGTATTTAGTCTGTTCGCACGGCCCAGACAAGTGCTGGCTGGCTGTCACTCACTCACTCTCACTCTCACTCACCCACTCTCTCTCTCTCTCTCTCTCTCTTTCTCTCTCGCAGAGTGCCTACATACCGAAGGAGGGCGAAAGGAACACGCATGACGGTAAATTAATGGCTGCTCTCTGCGGCTTCATTTCAAGGTCCTGGAGTCTCCCTAGCGTATGTCAAGGGTTTATATGAGAGTCTAGAATGACTGTAGCGCCGTCCTCCGGGCAAACGAAAAGCGCCGTCCTCCTGTCCATACTGAGATAGTTTCGTTTTACTGAGTGACCAATTCCAGGGTTAGAATGTGAACTGAGCTGCTTTAAATTGTAAGCTGTTTTTTTTTTTATCGTTTCAGGTTTTGTTTTCATATAAGTTCAAAACATTGTCTTTTAGCCCATGAGCTTTCTCTGTTTCTAGGTGGTTGAATAAGTTTCACTCCTCTTAAGCAACAGTGCCCATCCACTGACAGGCTGTCATTTTGGAAATACATCTTGTGGTTTTAATGACTTCCATCAAATGATCTCTCATGGTGTGACTCATGTTGTAATTAGCTGATATATGTTCACAGCTGTGTTTGTAACAAACAGAAAGGAATTTTTGACTTTAGGCTTGTTGCCTTTTTACACAATTCCACATTGCACAATTCCCTGTAGAGAGTGGTTGGCAGCAAAGTGGTGTGATTTGTACAAAATAGTAGAAAAATATATTCCCAAATAATAGAGGAACAAATTCACCAACTCTCTTCAATGCTACAGCCGTGCGCAATCTGGTGCGAGATGATGTGCTTTCAGATACATGTGCCCTGGACCGTAGAGTAGGTGGTCTTTTGAGTGGCTGTGTTGGCCTGATTAAACTCACAGAGGCCAGTGTTACTCAGGGGCTGTAATACACAGTGTGTGGTGTCAGAAATGCTGATTGGGAGTCTCATGTGTTGGTCTCATTCGCATTGATAGAGCTGCTTGTTGTGTGAGAGAGAGGTCACAAGAATTCTAAGACACTGCTAGACATCACAAATTGTTGTAAAGCACTGAACACATCCCTGTGGAGACTGGCCTGCAGCAGAGTGGTGTCATTTGGGCCACTCTTTGTCGAACATGATTCAGTTTTGCTTTTAAATCTGAAATGTTCCATCAAAGGATCAGCAAAAACCTTGACCAAAAGGTTTAATATGCCAAACAGAGTCAATCAAATCACAAAGGGCATGACATTAAGGTGTTTTAATCCTGTTGGCTGTCTTTCATTGTAGTCAGGGTACTATGTTACACACACACACACACACACACACACACACCGGAACTCACATACAGACATAGTCTTGAGTGTGATTCCAATTCAGTGAAAATAGTTTTTTTTAGGTCTCATGTAGATACACACACACCCCTTTGCGACAGACCTGTAGAGGTGTAGCCATGTGATTCTGAATGGATTGGGGGGTGTGGTAGGACCAGGCCTCCCTGCAGTCCTGATAGTCAGTAGAGTGGTTTAGTGTTGTTGATAGTCAGTAGAGTGGTTTAGTGTTGTTGATACTCAGTGGAGTGGTTTAGTGTTGTTGATACTCAGTAGAGTGGTTTAGTGTTGTTGATACTCAGTAGAGTGGTTTAGTGTTGTTGATACTCAGTAGAGTGGTTTAGTGTTGTTGATACTCAGTGGAGTGGTTTAGTGTTGTTGATACTCAGTAGAGTGGTTTAGTGTTGTTGATACTCAGTAGAGTGGTTTAGTGTTGTTGATACTCAGTGGAGTGGTTTAGTGTTGTTGATACTCAGTGGAGTGGTTCAGTGTTGTTGATACTCAGTAGAGTGGTTTAGTGTTGTTGATACTCAGTGGAGTGGTTTAGTGTTGTTGTTGATACTCAGTGGAGTGGTTTAGTGTTGTTGATACTCAGTGGAGTGGTTTAGTGTTGTTGATACTCAGTAGAGTGGTTTAGTGTTGTTGATAGTCAGTAGAGTGGTTCAGTGTTGTTGATACTCAGTAGAGTGGTTCAGTGTTGTTGATACTCAGTAGAGTGGTTTAGTGTTGTTGATACTCAGTGGAGTGGTTTAGTGTTGTTGATACTCAGTGGAGTGGTGTAGTGTTGTTGTTGATACTCAGTGGAGTGGTTTAGTGTTGTTGATACTCAGTAGAGTGGTTTAGTGTTGTTGATACTCAGTGGAGTGGTTTAGTGTTGTTGATACTCAGTAGAGTGGTTTAGTGTTGTTGATACTCAGTGGAGTGGTTTAGTGTTGTTGATGCTCAGTGGAGTGGTTTAGTGTTGTTGTTGATACTCAGTAGAGTGGTTTAGTGTTGTTGATACTCAGTGGAGTGGTTTAGTGTTGTTGATGCTCAGTGGAGTGGTTTAGTGTTGTTGATGCTCAGTGGAGTGGTGTAGTGTTGTTGTTGATACTCAGTGGAGTGGTTTAGTGTTGTTGATACTCAGTAGAGTGGTTTAGTGTTGTTGATACTCAGTAGAGTGGTTTAGTGTTGTTGATACTCAGTGGAGTGGTTTAGTGTTGTTGATACTCAGTAGAGTGGTTTAGTGTTGTTGATACTCAGTGGAGTGGTTTAGTGTTGTTGTTGATACTCAGTGGAGTGGTTTAGTGTTGTTGATACTCAGTAGAGTGGTTTAGTGTTGTTGATACTCAGTAGAGTGGTTTAGTGTTGTTGATACTCAGTGGAGTGGTTTAGTGTTGTTGTTGATACTCAGTGGAGTGGTTTAGTGTTGTTGATACTCAGTGGAGTGGTTTAGTGTTGTTGTTGATAGTCAGTGGAGTGGTTTAGTGTTGTTGTTGATACTCAGTAGAGTGGTTTAGTGTTGTTGATACTCAGTAGAGTGGTTTAGTGTTGTTGATACTCAGTAGAGTGGTTTAGTGTTGTTGATGCTCAGTAGAGTGGTTTAGTGTCGTTGATGCTCAGTAGAGTGGTTTAGTGTTGTTGATACTCAGTGGAGTGGTTTAGTGTTGTTGTTGATACTCAGTGGAGTGGTTTAGTGTTGTTGTTGATACTCAGTGGAGTGGTTTAGTGTTGTTGATACTCAGTGGAGTGGTTTAGTGTTGTTGTTGATACTCTGTAGAGTGGTTTAGTGTTGTTGATACTCAGTGGAGTGGTTTAGTGTTGTTGATACTCTGTAGAGTGGTTTAGTGTTGTTGATACTCAGTGGAGTGGTTTAGTGTTGTTGATACTCAGTAGAGTGGTTTAGTGTTGTTGATACTCAGTAGAGTGGTTTAGTGTTGTTGATACTCAGTAGAGTGGTTTAGTGTTGTTGATACTCAGTGGAGTGGTTTAGTGTTGTTGATACTCAGTGGAGTGGTTTAGTGTTGTTGATACTCAGTGGAGTGGTTTAGTGTTGTTGATACTCAGTGGAGTGGTTTAGTGTTGTTGTTGATACTCAGTAGAGTGGTTTAGTGTTGTTGATACTCAGTGGAGTGGTTTAGTGTTGTTGATACTCAGTGGAGTGGTTTAGTGTTGTTGATACTCAGTAGAGTGGTTTAGTGTTGTTGATACTCAGTGGAGTGGTTTAGTGTTGTTGATACTCAGTAGAGTGGTTTAGTGTTGTTGATACTCAGTGGAGTGGTTTAGTGTTGTTGATGCTCAGTGGAGTGGTTTAGTGTTGTTGTTGATACTCAGTAGAGTGGTTTAGTGTTGTTGATACTCAGTGGAGTGGTTTAGTGTTGTTGATGCTCAGTGGAGTGGTTTAGTGTTGTTGATGCTCAGTGGAGTGGTGTAGTGTTGTTGTTGATACTCAGTGGAGTGGTTTAGTGTTGTTGATACTCAGTAGAGTGGTTTAGTGTTGTTGATACTCAGTAGAGTGGTTTAGTGTTGTTGATACTCAGTGGAGTGGTTTAGTGTTGTTGATACTCAGTAGAGTGGTTTAGTGTTGTTGATACTCAGTGGAGTGGTTTAGTGTTGTTGTTGATACTCAGTGGAGTGGTTTAGTGTTGTTGATACTCAGTAGAGTGGTTTAGTGTTGTTGATACTCAGTAGAGTGGTTTAGTGTTGTTGATACTCAGTGGAGTGGTTTAGTGTTGTTGTTGATACTCAGTGGAGTGGTTTAGTGTTGTTGATACTCAGTGGAGTGGTTTAGTGTTGTTGTTGATAGTCAGTGGAGTGGTTTAGTGTTGTTGTTGATACTCAGTAGAGTGGTTTAGTGTTGTTGATACTCAGTAGAGTGGTTTAGTGTTGTTGATACTCAGTAGAGTGGTTTAGTGTTGTTGATGCTCAGTAGAGTGGTTTAGTGTCGTTGATGCTCAGTAGAGTGGTTTAGTGTTGTTGATACTCAGTGGAGTGGTTTAGTGTTGTTGTTGATACTCAGTGGAGTGGTTTAGTGTTGTTGTTGATACTCAGTGGAGTGGTTTAGTGTTGTTGATACTCAGTGGAGTGGTTTAGTGTTGTTGTTGATACTCTGTAGAGTGGTTTAGTGTTGTTGATACTCAGTGGAGTGGTTTAGTGTTGTTGATACTCTGTAGAGTGGTTTAGTGTTGTTGATACTCAGTGGAGTGGTTTAGTGTTGTTGATACTCAGTAGAGTGGTTTAGTGTTGTTGATACTCAGTAGAGTGGTTTAGTGTTGTTGATACTCAGTAGAGTGGTTTAGTGTTGTTGATACTCAGTGGAGTGGTTTAGTGTTGTTGATACTCAGTGGAGTGGTTTAGTGTTGTTGATACTCAGTGGAGTGGTTTAGTGTTGTTGATACTCAGTGGAGTGGTTTAGTGTTGTTGTTGATACTCAGTAGAGTGGTTTAGTGTTGTTGATACTCAGTGGAGTGGTTTAGTGTTGTTGATACTCAGTGGAGTGGTTTAGTGTTGTTGATACTCAGTAGAGTGGTTTAGTGTTGTTGATACTCAGTGGAGTGGTTTAGTGTTGTTGATACTCAGTGGAGTGGTTTAGTGTTGTTGATACTCAGTAGAGTGGTTTAGTGTTGTTGATACTCAGTGGAGTGGTTTAGTGTTGTTGATACTCAGTAGAGTGGTTTAGTGTTGTTGTTGTTGATACTCAGTGGAGTGGTTTAGTGTTGTTGATACTCAGTGGAGTGGTTTAGTGTTGTTGATGCTCAGTGGAGTGGTTTAGTGTTGTTGATGCTCAGTGGAGTGGTGTTGTGTTGTTGATACTCAGTGGAGTGGTTTAGTGTTGTTGATACTCTGTAGAGTGGTTTAGTGTTGTTGATACTCAGTGGAGTGGTTTAGTGTTGTTGATACTCAGTAGAGTGGTTTAGTGTTGTTGATACTCAGTAGAGTGGTTTAGTGTTGTTGATACTCAGTAGAGTGGTTTAGTGTTGTTGATACTCAGTGGAGTGGTTTAGTGTTGTTGATACTCAGTAGAGTGGTTTAGTGTTGTTGATACTCAGTAGAGTGGTTTAGTGTTGTTGATACTCAGTAGAGTGGTTTAGTGTTGTTGATACTCAGTAGAGTGGTTTAGTGTTGTTGATACTCAGTGGAGTGGTTTAGTGTTGTTGATACTCAGTAGAGTGGTTTAGTGTTGTTGATACTCAGTAGAGTGGTTTAGTGTTGTTGATACTCAGTAGAGTGGTTTAGTGTTGTTGATACTCAGTAGAGTGGTTTAGTGTTGTTGATACTCAGTAGAGTGGTTTAGTGTTGTTGATACTCAGTGGAGTGGTTTAGTGTTGTTGATACTCAGTAGAGTGGTTTAGTGTTGTTGATACTCAGTAGAGTGGTTTAGTGTTGTTGATACTCAGTAGAGTGGTTTAGTGTTGTTGTTGATACTCAGTGGAGTGGTTTAGTGTTGTTACTGCTGCTGTTTTTCTGATTAGCTGCTCTCAGTGATCTGAGGATTCACTTCCACCTTTTCAGAGAGTATGAAATTCTGTCTGCTAATCCCTGAGAGAAGAGAGACCTTCCAGCATATCTGGAGAAAGTGGGTAGAACTTCAAAAATCATAAGTTACATGACAGAGAGGGAAGCAGTGGTGTGAGGGTTTGGCTGTGGAGCCCTGGGCAGAGTGACAGAGACAGAGGCAATGGGGCGCAAGAGGGAAAAGGGAAAAGAAACAGAAAGAGTGAGG
This sequence comes from Chanos chanos, assembly GCF_902362185.1. Classification (NCBI taxonomy): domain Eukaryota; kingdom Metazoa; phylum Chordata; class Actinopteri; order Gonorynchiformes; family Chanidae; genus Chanos; species Chanos chanos. Next base: position 80,989 of record NC_044502.1, on the reverse strand, counting down.
TAAGAAGACGACTAAATAAAGACAACCACGAGTGAAAGATCACAGACAGGACAAAGAGAAAGACAGGAGGAAAAGACAGGAAGGATCCAAGAGAAAGAGAAAAGCCAGAGGGAGGAAAGATTGTGGCGTCTAGTTACGCTGTGTCCCAACAGCAGTTTTCCAAGTCGAAGCCCCTGTGTTACCAGCAGGTAGGTGAGGTTAGAGCCCAAGTGGCAGTGTTGTGGGAGGGTGAGTGAGAGTAATGGAGGTGGGGAGAGTGTGAAGCCCCTGTGTTACCAGCAGGTAGGTGAGGTTAGAGCCCAAGTGGCGGTGTTGTGGGAGGGTGAGTGAGAGTAATGGAGGTGGGGAGAGTGTGAAGCCCCTGTGTTACCAGCAGGTAGGTGAGGTTAGAGCCCAAGTGGCAGTGTTGTGGGAGGGTGAGTGAGAGTAATGGAGGTGGGGAGAGTGTGAAGCCCCTGTGTTACCAGCAGGTAGGTGAGGTTAGAGCCCAAGTGGCAGTGTTGTGGGAGGGTGAGTGAGAGTAATGGAGGTGGGGAGAGTGTGAAGCCCCTGTGTTACCAGCAGGTAGGTGAGGTTAGAGCCCAAGTGGCGGTGTTGTGGGAGGGTGAGTGAGAGTAATGGAGGTGGGGAGAGTGTGTAAAGGACGGGGGCAGAGGCAGGGTTTGAAAGGGAAACGTTAAAGAGAGACAACGTAATTTGACACTTGTTTTCGTAAAGAGCAGTTTGGATGGACTGTGAAGAGAAGTATTTGACAAACAGATGAAAATTGAATTTCTGCAACAATTTATGAATAGTTTGCATCTCCTCTGTGTATTTCAGTTTAAGACAGAGCATTAGAGGTCAAAGACAGAGCATTTACAGGTCAAAGACAGAGCATTTGGAGGTCAAAGACAGAGCATTTACAGGTCAAAGATAGAGGTCACAGTGGTTCGCTGTCTACCCCTGACTCACTCACAGAGTGGGCTACTTTATATTCATCAGAGAAAGACATTTACCTGATGCACCTGCTCTACTGTTAATGATCCAACTCACTGAACAAAAAGGATGGAAAACATGTTGAACCAAAAGAATTTGTAACCCGTGGAGGTTACATTAAACTGCGGTTGAAAACAGATTCAGTGAAGTGATGGAGGATGACGGAGGTGAGGGCGGAGAGGGTTGGAGAAGGATGGACAGACGGAGACAAAGAGAGCATTGCATAAATAAAACCAAATGATTTTAGCTGAGGTCAGATAAATGTTATTTTAATTTAGTTCAACTGAACTGAGTATGAATTGATGTGAAATGAAAGTATGTTTTGCCCTGTCTGTGAATATGAATGTGAAATAAGATTAAGTGAATGTTACTGAAGAGAAGTGGTGTGAGTGTTTGTATCTGTCCCTGTCCCGCAGTGGTTCCCTTTATGGACGTGTATAATAAGAGCCGCTGCCAGCCGCGGGAAGTTCTGGTGGACGTTTTGACAGAGTACCCCGATGAGCTGGAGAACATCTTTATCCCGTCGTGCGTGGTGCTGATGCGCTGTGCTGGATGCTGTAATGATGAGATGCTGGAATGCACGCCCACTGTTACACACAACGTCACCATGGAGGTCAGACAGCAACACAGCATGCAAACTTTGTTTAGGAAATGGCATTACTCTCTTCGCTGTTAATACAATACAAACAATGTAATACAATGATATGATTCCATGTGATGTGATAGATGATACAGTACAGTACAGTAAGATATGTAATATGACATCATATGATTTACTATATGATACAATATGATATATACTGCATAAATATACATATCTATCTATCTATCTATCTATCTATATATCTATATATCTATCTGCCTCTCTCTCTCTCTCTCTCTCTCTCTCTCACTCTCTCTCTCTCTCCCCCCCCCCCTTCTGTCTCTTTCTGTCTTCTTTTACTTTGATTTATGGTTGTCATTCACATTCACACTCTGCCCAATCTGTTATCTTTCCTTATCACACTTTTATCTAATTTGAAACATGTTTTCAGTACCTCACACTGCAGTAATCTCTCGGTTGTGTTATGTTTCTGTTTTTGTCTCTGTGTTTTTATTTTAACGTATCCCCCCCCTCCCACAGGTGAAAAGATTAAAACTGTTCCGGCAAGAAAGAAACATTTTTATGAGTTTCACAGAACACAGCGATTGTCTGTGCAGGTATACAGAGTGCACACACACACACACACACACGCACACGCATGCTCTTACGCACTGACACACACAAACACACACTTAGACCAACCACGTCTATCTCAGTCTTTTAAGGTCACTAAATTTAAAGGTAAATTGATTTATTACTAATGATAAAAGAATACTTTTTGTGTTCATTTGTTCAATGTCTCCCTCTGTTTCATTTATACTCCCTCCTCCTGTGCATCATTTGGTATCAGTACCTGCCAAACTCTTTCTCTTTCTCTTTGCTGTTAAATTCTCTCGCTCTGTGCCTTCCATTCATTGCATGAGTCTGTCTCACACTCTTACTGTCTCAGTCCTGTTCAGTTATCCTGTCCCTCCCTGAAACGCCATCTGCCAGAGGTGATTTCACGGCCTCTGCTCGCTAGAGTCAGATTAATCTAACAGTGGGCATGCGCCTGTGCGGGCATACCCAGGGGAAGACTGATAACAGTCAAATACACAAATAGACTTATTTTAGTAATGGCTTGCTCTTTGTCTCCTCTGTCTTTTCAGGCCAAAGAGAGAAGTCACAGGGAAGCGGGACAAGTAAGTACTAACTCTTTTGTTTTACGCCTCAGCGGTTCAGGAGCTGAAGGGAATCACCCTTTTCATTCTTCCTCTTCTCCTGCCCTCCTCTGTTCACCCTTCTTGTCTTTCTCTGATTGAGATCTTCTCCTCCGTTTCTGCTTATTCATGTTCCCACGCTTTATGTTACTACAGCGCATAACACAGATGACAGACAGCATTACTGCAGTCTACACTATATTAACTACGCTGGTCTATAAACACTTACCATCCACTAAACTCATGAGTCATCAGCAGAAATGATCTCAGTCATCTCAAACATATGACCTTGTAACTCATTTTAAGACAGAAACTGGCTCAGACTACGCTGTGACTGAACATTTGGGATGTGAGATGTTATAATGTAAGAGAGATGAATTTGGTCCAGTTTCTTTGGTCTGGAGTAAAAGCTGTTAAATGTCTTGATCAGGACTACACTGGCAGTCAGGAACACATTTCATTTACTGCACACAGATCTCCAAAATACTCATTGCTGACAAGACACACAGGCAGTCCAGACTCAAGCAAATGTTTGTTCCATGTTTCTGATTCAGTCAATTAAAACTGAAATAGCTTTGACTTACAATTTTCTGTTTCCAGTCTTTTTATGGGGTATAGCAGCTACACAAAACTATAAATGCTGCCATCTCACCAAGTGTGTTGTTTGGGTAAAAAATGTGGGTTGTAAAGAGCTCCCATTTAGGTAGGTTTATAGTGTGATCGTAAATATGA
>NC_044502.1:22500-72500 GCF_902362185.1 Chanos chanos | reverse complement strand
TCTTCCCATTTTCTCTGATTGTTTGCATGATTCTTCTTTATTTTGTGGAAACTCTTAGAGAAGCATGAGAAAAAATTATATTTTTATGGAAGAGTTTTATTTTAGCTGAATTGGGAGTTGATTGTTGAGCATAGGAGAATAACTGTACTCCATACCTATGCAAAATGTGAAATTATAGGCGAATGTGTAACTTACAATAGCAGCATCTTAACATTGCATAACCCGTAGATCTTTGTGTATCAAAAGAGCATAGAGCATCACAGGGATAAATCTGTTATACCTTGAATTTATGAGACAATTTTCACCAAGCGACCTGTCTTAACATGGCTAACAGTATTTAACATTTTGATAGAAACATCTCTCACATCTGTTTGAGGTGACTGTAGAGGCAGTGTTTGATCATAGCATTGTCACTTTGGGTGTCTCACAGTGTACAGTCCTTAGCCCTCGATGTTTCTCTTGTCAAATGTAAACTGTTTTCTGTCTTTTCTTATATCTGCCTTTTCCCCAAAGACGCAATCTTATAAGCTGTCAGAAAATATAAATTTCGCTACATGAATTATAAAAAAAATCTTTTTATTGTTATAAAAAGAAAGTCCTCAGACCTTGTGTAAACTGGCACAAGTAGTTATTAAAAGTCAATTTAGAAAGTGGGTCCTTGAAAATGATGATCAGTTAAGGAACTGGAAACAGGTACTTTTAGTCTCCAAACCAGTCTCTTTTGATAATATGCAGGTATATGATACTTCCCTTCCATCTATGAGGTGAGCATCAAATCAATGAATGGACTTAATGTTGGGAGGGATGTCGGGGGAAACATTAGGGCTGCCACCTATTCCAGTTTCTGTTTAATTAACTATTTAGATTTTGTCTGTATGTCCATCCTCTTGACATATGCATTGTGTGCACTGTGATTGGCTCTGGTGAGAGGAGACGTGATTGGCCCGTCAGCCTTGGCAGCTTTCTACTGCAATTCTGTGGTCTTCCTGGTTATGTTTATACATCCAATCCTGCATCTGTAGATGGGTAAAAACAGGTAAAACACAGTGACGACTGGCCATGTCTATACTTTTATTTGATTGGTAGCAGAAATATGAAAGCTTACCATATTGCCTAGCAACTGCCCAGGCTGGAGGACTGCTGCATACATCCACATCCACAGCCCCACCATAAGTTCAGTTGCTAGTTAGAGGTAATGTTAATTTAAAAAAAAAAAGAACTTTCTATTTATTTTGTCAGTTTTGTGAAATGGGGAAGAGATGGACGAGGACTACATCTCAGACTGGGTGAAAAGAGAAAACTTCTGAATGAGTAAGGCCCACCCAAGGAGATCTGTTCTCCACCACCTTTGTTTTGTGCAGGAAAATATAGACCTATTAGAGGCAATAGGTAGTCCTGCAACTGTTAACATAGTATATTTGCAAATGTGGTTCACCCACCCTTCCAAAAAAAAAAAAAATTTGTCAGTGTCCCAGTTTTTCACAAATCAAAGGTAGAAACCCAAGGAAACATTCATTCGTTCACTCACTCATTCATTTTCTAAACCGCTTACCCTAATTAGGTTATCGGGGGGTGCTGGAGCACAGCACTCACTAGGCGAAAGGTGGGGAAACACCCTAGACAAGTCGCCAGTCCATCGCAGGTCAGTTTTTTGTCATTTTTTAACCCTTAGTTTACGAGCTCAACATCATCACATTAAGCATGCTGAGACACAGTGAACCGAGATCTGGACGACAGAATTCTCTGCAGGGCTCCTGCTATCAGCCCCTTCAGTGTGATCACTCGCTGTGCCTTCAGTGTGATCACTCGCTGTGCCTTGCAGCCAGTGACACACAGAAAGGGCAGGATGGTCTTAGGGTGTTACACTTCCATCAACATGTTTCTTAAAACAGGGTTATTTTTGCTCACTCTCCAGTCACATTGAAATAATTCAGCTGTCGTGTCAATGATATAGATAAGTTCTAATTAACGGTTCACAATAAGTTCTAATTAACGGTTGTTTCCTTTGAAGTCTTGACCTGACCTAAACGTATGTTACCCCTCTCTTACTCTGAGCCTTGTATTTCTGAAAGATCTCTGGAATCCTTTCTGAAGCCCCGCTGTGTATCTAGTCTGTATCTTGCCTTGCTCCTGTTCTGTTTACTGTGAATTGTACCCTGGTCAACCCCATGTTAAATACATCCTTGTAACTTCACCTGCACCCAGTCTTCTCTGTTATTAGAGAGCTGTGGTTGGAGCAAACAAACTGAAAGCCTCTCTGTTGGATTCTCCTCAAATTAAACTGTGAGTGGCAAGTAGTGAAAACTAAATGATAACCTGACAGATGCATTCTGGGTATCTAGGCTGTCCACCAGACTGCCCACCACTCCTGACCCAGGTCAACGCTGTGTTATAGCACCAAGATAACTGTCATACACACACAAACACTGTAATCCGATTGCTTTTTGCATAGAGAGTGTGAAATGTCTCAAGAAAACCAAGACTGTTACAGATGAGCCCAGTGTGTGTTACAGTGAAAGGACTCTGTCCATGTGACAGATTTATCAGACTAATGCATGAGGTGTCTATTCAGTGGTTGCTGACAGTGATCAAACTTGTATGACTCTTCACGCTATGCAGCTATGAGTCTTCAGTGAGGCTTGAATGGCACGCCACAAACACACAACGAACAGTGTCTATAGAACAGACTAGATTAGAATGCAATACAATACAATACAATACAATGCAATACAATACAATACAATACAATGCAATACAATACAGTCGAACCTTGACTTTTGCGGGTTTAACTCTCGCAGATTTGATTATTCGTGAGTTTGCCATCAATAATTTTTGGGAAGTTTTTTTGAATTTTGCAGCCTACCTCAGAAAGTTGGAGACGATGCACTAGACTAGAAAATGTAAAGAAAACTAAAAAAAGTTTAATGAGTCATAAATGCCACCATAAATATATACACAAATTTATTATAAAAAGTAAAATTTTGTAAAATGTCTCAGTGTGCTAAAGAACGGCAGACTACACACTCTGTTTGGGGATGCCACGCTCTCTGTCTCGGCGCCGACCGGCCTCTGTCGTGTGTTTTGTCTCAGTGTGTGCTGTATCTCACGTTTCTCGCAACTTTTCACATCTTTAAAACATTGGAGTAAAATATTCCCCCTAGAGATATTCACGGTTTTTCCACTTTCGTAGGTGTTGTGCGCCCCTGACCCCTGTCCCCCATAACTGTGGAGGGCCGACAGTACAATACAATACAATACAAATGATGGTAGAAAGAATAATGAGATTAATACAGATTATTTTTCCTTTCAAAATGATGTGATTCTCACCCTGTTATTCAGTCGATGAATTTCTTTCAGATACTGGAAGCTAAGATTGTCCTGCACCGCTCACCATCTGCATTACTTGTGTGTGTGTGTGTGTGTGTGTGTGTGTGTTTGTGTGTGTATGTATGTGTGTGTGTGTGTGTGTGTGTGTGTGTGTGTGTGTGTGTTTGTGTGTGTGTGTATGTGTGTGTGTGTGTGTGTGTGTGTGTTTGTGTGTGTGTGTATGTGTGTGTGTGTGTGTGTGTGTGTGTTAGTGTTAGTGTGCATGACAGAGAGAAAGAGAGACAGAGATCAAGTGAAAAAGAAACTAAGAGCACAGTCTGTTTGCCAGAGTTTTACACATCAGAGGTTTATGAGAACTGTGAAAAGATTTCCCCCATAACACTGACTGTGGAAACCTATGTTTTATTATGTGGTATATAAAAGTTTATTTTTATGAAAGCGCATGCATGAATGTAAAATAAATAATGCTTAATTGTTGTTTTTTTTTCTTTGCAGGGTGAAACCTTAAATGAGGGCCAATGGGTAACGATTCAGTTGCATAGTCGCAAACCTAAAACTATCCCATGTGTTCCACCATTACCCTGTTCACACTACCAACAGGTTCTCTCCACTCAGTGCTGCACCCACTGAGAAACCTTTTGAAAGAGCTTCGGTAATTGGTGATTCTATGTCAAGAAATCTGAAGATAGTAATGTCAAAAACCTCAGTCCAATGGCTGCTGGGTGCCAGTGTGACTGACATTAAAGAATGTTATAAAGTGCTGGATAACAGTTTCCAAGATCGTTATTCATGTTGGCACAATGTCTGGTTAAACCAAAGATGTCCAGAAATTATTTTGTGGAGGAGCGTAAATTGGCAAAAAAGACGTGACCCAGTATCTGTGTGGTTCCAGGGGCTGATCTGAAAGCCAGCATCAGGGACTCAAACTTCACAAGGGCAGATCCAGGTGCCTGGACAGGGAGTTAAGCTGCATACTCTGACAGGTATGGTCTAATTTTACTGATGTTGTTAGGACCAGCTGGTCCTCTGCAATCATTCCTACATTTTTAAGCCTAACCCTAACCCTTGTGAGGATGAGCTGTGCTGAACAGAGATACTATGATGAATCAAAATTTTGGCTGGGATGACCATGAGTTCTGTTTTTGACAGGTTGAGTTGGAGATAGTGATCCTTCATCCAGGCTGTAACGCTGGTGAGGCATGTTGAGATGTTTGCTGAGACTGACCTGGGGGGGGGGGGGGGTGCTAGTACAGGGCAGTGGTAGGAGAGGCCCTGCTGTTAGAAGACCAATCAGATGGTGAACAGTGAAAAAGGAGAAGTCACAGCACCAATCCTTGAGGCAAGTGTGCTTTGGAGTGCTTTGCAAATCACAGGAGTACCATCTCCGAGATGCCAAGGTCGGAGAGAGGTCAGAGAGAAGTCCAAAATGAGGACTGAAGACTAGGAGGCTGCCTTTGCCACATGCAGGTTATCCACAAACGTGAGCAGGGCGGTCACTGTGGAACGACTGCTCTTGAAGCTGAACTCCATGGGATCTAGCAGATTATTCTGTATCAGAGAATGGTTAATCTGGTTAAAGACAGCACATTCAGGAGTGTTTGACAGAAACAGGAGGAGAGAGACTGGTCTGTAATTCTTTACATGTTAATTGTTGAGTCGGGTTCTTAAGTATTGGAGTAACCTGACCCTGCTTAAAACTGGTGGGGAGCGTTCCTGAGGGTAGGAGTGAGTGCAGGGAGAAGTGTGGGAGAGACGACTTGCAGAAGATGAGAATGTATAGGGTGTTAGGGGCAGGTGTTAGGTCTGTCCATGAGAGTTTGGAGACAGCTGTGTCAGTGAGAGGGGTGAGAGGGAGAGATTGTGGGGGTGACTGGGAGTGTCTGTGTGTGGTGAGGAGAATCTCTTTAAAGAAGGCAGCAAAGTCGTCGGCGATGAGGGAGGTAGGTGGTGGTGCTACAGGAGAGTGGTCTTTGCATGTGTTTGTAGTGCTGGTCATCTTGTTCTGATATCGTGTTGTTCTGACAGCTGCAATATTAGTAGAAAAAGAGGAAAAAAGAGACTGATCCTCATTTAGATCAGCAGGGTCTCTGGATTTACTCATCTCGGTTGCCTGATCTTGGTCCATTGGCCGTGGAGAACATGAAAAAAGCAGGGTTTTGAGGGCTCTGTGGGTCCATTGGCCGTGGAGAACATGAGAAAAGCAGGGTTTTGAGGGCTCTGTGGGTCCATTGGCCGTGGAGAACATGAGAAAAGCAGGGTTTTGAGGGCTCTGTGGGTCCATTGGCCGTGGAGAACATGAGAAAAGCAGGGTTTTGAGGGCTCTGTGGGTCCATTGGCCGTGGAGAACATGAGAAAAGCAGGGTTTTGAGGGCTCTGTGGGTCCATTGGCCGTGGAGAACATGGGAAAAGCAGGGTTTTGAGGGCTCTGTGGGTACATTGGCCGTGGAGAACATGGGAAAAGTAGGGTTTTGAGGGCTCTGTGGGTCCATTGGCCATGGAGAACATGGGAAAAGCAGGGTTTTGAGGGCTCTGTGGGTCCATTGGCCGTGGAGAACATGGGAAAAGCAGGGTTTTGAGGGCTCTGTGGGTCCATTGGCCGTGGAGAACATGAGAAAAGCAGGGTTTTGAGGGCTCTGTGGGTCCATTGGCCATGGAGAACATGAGAAAAGCAGGGTTTTGACGGCTCTGTGGGTGCTGGTGTGCAGGCGAGTGGACAGAGGTAGTCCAGGCATGAGATGAGGGTGGAGCAGAGTGTATCCATGGTGGTGTCCACACTGAGTGAGGAAAACTGATCAGGAGGAGATAAGGAGGAGAGAAATACGGAGGAAAAGTGAGTTAGGGTTAGGGTTAGGGTTAGGGAGTGGAGGTTGTTTCAAAAAGACATGAGGGAGACTGAGGGAAAGCTTCTGTGTCTGTTTCCTCTACCCATTGTTTGATTTTTCTTTATATTGTCCCTATTGTCAGCATATAGTACTGCCAATATTCACTGTATGTCAACTTTTGAGGATTTAAAAATGCTCGTCGAAAACCAATAAACAGAGTGTATGTGTGTATATGTGTGTGTGTGTGTTTGTGTGTGTGTGTGTGTTTGTGAGTGAGTGGTGAGTGATTGTGCGCGTGATTGTGTGTGTGTGTGTGTGTGTGTGTGTACGCGTGCGCGTGTGTGTGTGACTGCAGCTTTCCTGACTGCAATATTACCCAGCAGGCTCTTGAGCAATGTTTGCTATGTGTGGCGTCTGGAGCTCCCCGTGAACTTGGATCGTCGACCCATCATGGCCCCTTTGGCAGACCCAGCATCCAAACCAAACGGCACTAATGTCATGATGAAAAAACATGATGAAAACACACATGCATTAAGATACAAAGTGAATTTTGGTGAATGTTATTTGAGATTCTACTTTGAGGTGTGATTTTTAGTGTCACGTAGACATACAGAAAAAAGTTATATAAACAGCAAACAGCTTTCAGACCCAGGATAGCTTGATGTTCTTTGAACTGTTAGGCCAGATAGACTGTGATATCACAAACACTAAATCATTTAAGTTAGTTAGCTCTCTCTCTCCCTCTCTCTCCCTCTCCCTCTCCCTCTCCCTCTCTCTCTCTCTCTCTCTCTCTCTCTCTCTCTCTCTCTCTCTCTCTCTCCCTCTCTCCCTCTCTCTCTCCCTCTCCCTCTCCCTCTCTCCCTCTCCCTCTCTCTCTCTCTCTCTGTCTCTGTCTCTCCCGGCATGGCTGCTAAAGGGGCATGAGCTTCCATTTATAGCTGTGGCATCTCGATACAGGGCACAGGAGATGGATGTCCCACACAGGCAAATATGGCTCTGACATTTTTGACTAGGCCAGCAGCCAGCACAGGGCTGTAGCAGGAAACACCAGTCAGTGAACTCATCTGATCTGTCACTTCCCCCACTCTCTCTCTCTCTCTCTCTCCCTCTCTGTATGTCTGTCTGTATGCCTGTGTGTGTGTCTCTCTCTCTCTCTGTATGTCTGTCTGTATGCCTGTATGTCTCTCTCTCTCTCTATCTGTATGTCTGTCTGTATGCCTGTCTCTCTCTCTCTCCCTCTCTGTATGTCTGTATGCCTGTGTCTCTCTCTCCCTCTCTGTATGTCTGTATGCCTGTGTCTCTCTCTCCCTCTCTGTATGTCTGTATGCCTGTGTCTCTCTCTCCCTCTCTGTATGTCTGTATGCCTGTGTGTGTCTCTCTCTCACTCTCTGTATGTCTGTATGCCTGTGTGTGTGTGTCTCTCTCTCTCTGTATGTCTGTCTGTATGCCTGTCTCTCTCTCGCTCTCTCTGTCTCTCTCTCGCTCTCTGTCTCTCTCTCTCTCTCTCTCTCTCTCTCTCTCTCTCGCTCTGTCTGTCTGTCTGTCTCTCTTTTACCCACCTTACCACACACGCACACACACGCGCTCCCGCACATACACACATACACGCGCGCGTGTGCACACACACATTTTTAAATTAAGGCAATTCTCATGAAAAATTACAACATTACACAACAGGGGGAAAAACTCCCTGGAAATGTTTCTCGTACCATCTGTGTGTTGGCAGAGGCAGAGAGTTTGTGACATGTGATACACCAGTGAAAGGCACATAAGAGGGACAAACTGCCCCCTGACCCCTGACCCTTGGCAAAGAGAACAATATTGGAACAAAAGAAGAATTCTTAAAAAGTGGCCAACTGAGTCCTGTGACTCATTTTGTCCTCTTCCTAATTGTACTGAAGGATTCCTCCACTGTCTTGATGAGGATCATTAATTATGATTCTAACCAAAGGGCACATCAGAAAAGCTCTACAGACTGAAGGAACTAACTTTCTAACTCCAGTCTCTGTATGCCAGGAAGTTTAATACCTAATTTTGCATCTATCTTTTTTACTCAGTTATACTTATGTTTATTGATTAATTTGTTCAATTTGTTAATTTGTTCAATCTGCCTTATCATACGTTTGTGGTCGTTTCGGACACAGGGAGCATTTTGTATGAATCTTTCTGCTTGTCTCCCATTCCTCCCCTCTTCACTTCAAACAAACAAACAAACAAACAAACAATAGTTCTCCTCAATCAAAAGTGCACTATACACAAATGTAATTAATATGATAAATGTTGGGTCTTTTACAGTCACAGTTTTAACATGATATCTGCACTGACTGCAAGATGTTGTGCAAGTCGGTCAAAGCATTCCTGCAGAAAAAGCTGTAAATCAGAGAGAGGAGAAAAATGGATTCGTGGGGCCAACTAGGCCATTTGGCTGACACAACAGCATGTTTCAAAAAGGATCAAGAGGCTTTTAAACATTTTAAATGTGCCTGGAATGTGTCTATGGGCAGTGAAACATTTTAAATCTGTAGCATGCATAGCCAGAGCTCTATGTTATACAGCCAACTGAAAGAGCTTGCAGTGTTAAAAGCTTGTGTGGTTTCGGGTCTAACCATTACAGCTATACAACTTGATATTCAGTTTGTCCTCTTTAGAAGTCATAAAGAAGGCCGGTTTTCAGTTTGAGGAAACAGCAACAGCTAATTTGGGGCAAGTTTTTTCCTCATGTCAGTCACAGTAATTCTCTCACTGTCTCTGTGGGATTTCCTGTAAGAAGAGCAAACATACAGTAAATGACAACAAAACAGGTTAGTAGTTTCAATTCATTTTATCCAGTTTCCATGCAGGCGTCTCCTGTGACCAGGCTTGTGTGAACTTGTGCATATTTAAACATGACTGATCAGTGTGCATTGCCAGCTGGATTTCATTCAAAGGCATGTCTTTTGCTTTCTTACAATAGTCACTAGTCTCAGTTTTGCCAGTCCAGTTACATAAGTGGCTTCCTCAGATACCACAGCCAATGCCTTTCTCCCATCAAGTAACATTATTACATGAAGTCATAAACAAATCAAGCAATATTATTAAATGAGGTTGTAAACAAGTATTGCTTCTTTTTTTTGGTTGTTTGTTCCAAAGCTCTCCTGATTTGGGCTAGGTTTCTGCAGTCCATGTTTTTGATGGAATATCAGGAGGGTCATTTTAATACTGGTCATATTATGATGTTTGAGAAGTCCATCTTACTGTATCATAGAATAAACCATATGAAATATGTGTTACTCCACCAGTTTTCAGGCTATAACCCATATGAAACATAATGTTGGTGGACATAGTCAGCTTATGTCTGTAACACAGTTGGAGACCTATGGCTCATTTCAACTTGTCCAAGTGTGTGTGGTAGGTTGAATTAATTGCCATGCTTAATAAAGATTCTCTTTATAAATACTACATAAGTTCAAATGGCCGAAGGGTAAATTGCAACCACAAATACTTGTCCTTGTATAGAGGTATGAAAGTCAAATGACTTTTATAGAACTTCTGCCAGGTATTTCACAGCTCTGACACCTCCATCAACACAGAGGTCACACTCCTCTGTCTTCTGTGTGAAGATAATCAGACAGACAGACAGGACCAAAGACCACCTTACCTTGTTGTTCCAGATGTTGAACATCTGAAAGATTTTTAATATAAGAAAACTTTGGTCCAGACCAGAATAAAGCCCTTATACATGCTCATCCAGTCAGCGAAATGTCCTTTACTTTGGTTATCATTTAATCACACACATCACACACATTTTCATTTCTTGAGAGAGTAACTCATGGTTGTTGTTTTTTGTTTCTTTGGTAATTTTGTTGAAACCGTTGGCTTCAAATTACAGTAAAATGGTCAGCTTTGTATCGGTTGTGCACACATTGTGTCTTAATTTTGAGTAATATTAAAACATGCTTTAATTTCATTCAGTTGTGAATCCTGCTGTATTACTTAATATCCCATATAGATCTTGTGTATCTATATTGCAACCAATATCACAAGTTCTCTGAGCATGAAGTCCACTTGCTCATGCCCTATTACTGAAAACAAAAATGTCCTTTCATGTTGTGGCCCTATCAAGTAGGCCACTGAGGAAAACACTATTCACAAAACACTAAGAACATGAAAAGAGACAGCCATGTGAGAGGACATACTGATCCTCTCAAACTTTTGCTTTTGCAGCCATTAAATGTTTACTGATTGAACAAACCCTTACACACTGAATCTACATTCAGTCACTAGTTCAGACCATAAGAGAATCCACATTCAGCTTAAATCACCACCAGTGGCAGGACATCATGATAGCATGACACTGTTTTCTTAGTTCCTGACTGAAAAAGATATTATACTATAGTGTGCAATACAACACAATACAATGTACTGTACAACCAAGGATAAACAGGTGTGTACCTACAAAGCACAAGTTTATGACAACAGAAAAACATTGAATGAAATGATAACAGGCTGACATGGTGGACGTTAAGGACTTTGAGTGGAAGAGCTGATATCACATTGTTTATTAAGACCAATAAATAATAAAAAGCATTGAATAGCTCCAGAGAGAAACTGAGGGAATGTCACTTGTTGACAGCCATAAGAGATGGTCTGTGATAAGATCATATCGCCCTCCAGTGGGTAGTGGTCACACCCTGACCAGAGGTTCGTAGGATTTTATAATGATGTTTTCTCTTCAGATCCTGCATAACTGTCTTCTCTCTGAAGAATATCCCCTTTTTGGATTTTCAGAAGGGAAGACTGTTTTCTCCCAATTTGGAATCGACACTTCCCTGTACTGTCATAGGTACAGAACCATAACCAGTCTGGTAGGATGAGGACCAGTATACATGTCTTCCAATACTTGCAAAGTCAATCACTGCTTATTTTCAGCCTCCATTTGACAAACATAGGAACATAGCATATATATAACATAGCCTGTGTTATCTCCCCAGACTGCAGCAGTGCACACACCCCACTGACAGTGGGACTCGCTGAGGTGCAATGACAGCAAAAGGACCCTGTCTGACTGACCCTACCAGAATATGGTCAATTGTATTCACTGCAATGCCCAAACCAACCGTTGGTAACTACATCAAGTAGCAAACTTGCAACCTTAGCAACAGGGTGTTTACCATTTGTAATTTAGAGGTGTCTGAACACGTAGCTCTTAGCTTGAATCGGATGGAAAATCCTTCTACGAGTGGGACTCTTACCAGCATGATTAGAAAATCTGTCATGGCAACAGGCAAAAAAGTCCAGGATAATTCCTTTGGTGCACAAATGAAGTCCAGGACATTTACAGTGATGAAGAGAAAATCTGATATCAGTCTTGAGGTAAATGTATCTGCTTACACTGTAGCACTGCCTCATAATCCACTGCCTCATAATCCACTGCCTCATAATCCACTGCCTCATAATCCACGGCTCATGATCCACACCTCCAATTACATCCAGAACTATGCCCTGTGATTGAAGAGTTCAAACCTGTAGTTCTCAAATCTGTACTCCAGTTTATTGCAAACTTGTTGGAAGTGTGTGTGTGTTGTCTTGGTGTGGAGATGCTGTTTGACACTGATTAAAGTTTTTTCTTTCTTAATTACTGTCCTTTATTTTCTTTTCAGTTTTTACCTGCTCTTGGGGCAATTTTTGGTCAAATTACCTGTGATTTTATGGGTATCTATCTTAGTATTGGTCACTGAATAGTTATTGGTATGGCCTAGGTGAAAAGCCATGTCTTTACAGAAACTGGTAAAGTTTAGTGTCCTTCCAGGTAAATAATGTCTAACTGCAGAGAAGAGCAATGCATTTCAGATTCTAAATGTGTAAGTGCGGTGCATGCATACCTATGTTTTATTTGAGAAACTGAGCAACAAAACAATTGGTCAAACGGCAGAAAAAACTGGGGCTCCTCCCTCTTTTTGTCCTTCTTTTCTTTTTTTCCTTTCTTCTCTCTGAGGTGTAAGTAAGGTAGAGAGAGAGGGCGGTGGATGAGTGGAAGAGGGTGTCATTCCTACATTACTGGGGAAACACTTTCCATTCAGTTCCATCCGTGCTTTCTGCTGAAGATGAGATACACATTTGTATAAGCAATTAATTTCTCTCAACTCTCAGACTAACTTATTCACAAGGATTGGCTTGAACAGGGCACTTTCAGAGGGTTAATGTTTACACGCATTATGCTAGCAGTGATAACCCTCTGTGAGAGAGTGAAGGTCAAGGCAGAAAGACTTTGATCTTTCCTCCAAACCGAGACACCAAGGGGGGCAGGCAGCAGACTCGATTCCAAACAACTGCCCCGTGGGCTGACCTTAGGCAAGGTCAACGAGCTCGCTTACACAAGGGGGAACAATCACCTTGTCTTTGTCTTAAGTAAGTCATGCAGTATTGGGGACCCACATGGAGGCATGTACTCCACAAGCAATAAAGTGCTTTTCAAAGGTCAGAGTAGAACAAAGCTTCATCTGTGGGCTCTTTACCAAACTCACCAAAATATTGCCTCAGTCCAACACTGTAAAAATAAATCCTAACCTTTTGAACAAGGACGGTTTGCAGGAACTTGTTACTGTTTAATGTACAACGATTATTTCTGTTGGCTGGATCACAGGATGATTTTCTTTACAGCACATGGAAACTTTCTTGTAATGCGGTATTGCTAGTGCTGTTGGTTTACTTTGACTGTTTAAAGCTCCAGATGAGCCTTTGCACATTTTCTTTTTACTAAGGTCTGGCAATATGTGCACACAGTCAGTAACTGTTTCACTCACTACTGCGTGAAAGATCCCGTGGTTATGATTGACAGATCTTTCATTCAGGTCAACAGAACATCTGGAACTTTCTCTGTCCAGTTTTTTTGGAACTAGTTTAGCTGAAATAATTGTTGTCATAAATGAAGGTTGCACAGATGTAATAAAATAGGCACAATTAGTGGGCAACAGACGAGTATGTAAGGGGACTGTTTTTACAAATTATGAACTTTTATGTCTGCTCTCAATGGATGTATGCCCCTTACTGTCCACTTCACATTTAGACATCCAGACACCCCAGGTCTGAGCATTAAGATAAAGATTTTGGGTCTGAGTATTAAGATAAAGGCTCTGCTCCTTTGGGGGGTGGGAGGGAGTGATGATCTGATGATGTCTGTATTCAGAATGCTGGCTCCAAACACCAGCATCTTGTGAGTGACAGTTTACAATGAACTGTCATAGCCCAGCATTTCACCCGCTATAAGTGTTACCAGAGGAAATCTGATAAACAGTGAAATGAAGTGATTTCTGAAAAAGATATGTTATCATATGTGTTTTCATTTAAAGTTCAAGTTCAAGTTCAAGTTCAAGTTTATTTAGAGCCCAATAGTCTCAAAGGGCTTTACAGGCCACAACAGTCAAATCAAAATATGACACAGGGTGTTGTTTCTTTTTAACTGAAATATGATTTCATCTTTTCTGACCAGGAATAGACTATACATTCTGCTGTGATTCATTTCTCCATATATATGACCAGATATGAATAAGCATCATGCAAGTCAATTCAATTCAATTAAATCCAGTTCAATTTTATTTTTCTGGCGTTTTTCATGACAGACATTATGACAAAACTGCCAAACCTGATATCACGGTGAATAAACCCAAGCTAACACTGACAAGGAAAACTCTCTTAGAATGAAACAGAACGAAACCTTGGGAGGAATCCAGACTCAACAGGGGGAGCACATCTTCCTCTTACTGGCTCACAATGGTTAGATTAATTGATGGTTGACAGAAAACAACAGAAAAATAAAAAGATCTATGAAAGCTTGTGTCTTTACTAAAAATATTTGGAAAGATCTATAAAAATGATCCTAAAAATATATATAAAAATGATCTAAGCAGAATAGTTAAATTACTTGATACCCTGATTATGTGAAAAGTAACAGAAAAGAAAAAAGATCTGGGAGGTCAGTCCAGGATTGTGGTCTCTCAGCACTGGAGTGCTCACTGCATCAACAGGTGGCAGCTCTTACACAGTCAAAACGTGCATGTAGACTTGATACAGTCAAAACGTGCATGTAGACTTGATACAGTCAAAACGTGCATGTAGACTTGATACAATCAAAACGTGCATGCAGACTTAACACAGTCAAAACGTGCATGCAGACTTGACACAGTCAAAACGTGCATGTAGACTTGACACAGTCAAAACGTGCATGTAGACTTGACACAGTCAAAACGTGCATGCAGACTTGAAGAGCGGCATATAAGGAACAGGTGTCATGGCTGTCACAAATCACAGGTGTCCTTAGCTGGGCATCCAGAGACAGACGAACTGATAAGGTATGGTTAGTTCTTAGGGAAGTGGAATGAGGGAGAGAATTAACGACTGTTTGAGAAAAGGGGTGCATGACTTACATCCTTAACTTACTGCAACAGCAGCAAGACACACACCCACACAACGAAACAACAGAAACACACACAAGAACAAGAACTAATGACCGAGGGTCGTAACAGGCCTGACTAGGGCAGCTTAACTAGACACACACCCACACAACGAAACAACACAAACACACACAAGAACAAGAACTAATGACCGAGGGTCGTAACAGGCCTGACTAGGGCAGCATAACTAGACACACACCAACACAACGAAACAACAGAAATGCACACAAGAACAAGAACTATCAACTGAGGGTCGTAACGGGCCTGACTAGGGCAGCGTAACTAGACACACACCAACACAACGAAACAACAGAAATGCACACAAGAACAAGAACTATCAACCGAGGGTCGTAACGGGCCTGACTAGAGCAGCATAACTAGACATACACCCACACAACGAAACAACAGAAACGCACACAAGAACAAGAACTAATGACCGAGGGTCATAACAGGCCTGACTAAGGCAGCATAACTAGACATACACCCACACAACGAAACAACAGAAACGCACACAAGAACAAGAACTAATGACCGAGGGTCGTAACAGGCCTGACTAGGGCAGCTTAACTAGACACACACCAACACAACGAAACAACAGAAACACACGCAAGAACAAGAACTATCAACCGAGGGTCGTAACGGGCCTGACTAGGGCAGCTTAACTAGACACACACCAACACAACGAAACAACAGAAATGCACACAAGAACAAGAACTATCAACTGAGGGTCGTACCGGGCCTGACTAGAGCAGCATAACTAGACATACACCCACACAACGAAACAACAGAAACACACGCAAGAACAAGAACTATCAACCGAGGGTCGTAACGGGCCTGACTAGGGCAGCTTAACTAGACACACACCAACACAACGAAACAACAGAAACACACGCAAGAACAAGAACTAATGACCGAGGGTCATAACAGGCCTGACTAAGGCAGCATAACTAGACATACACCCACACAACGAAACAACAGAAACGCACACAAGAACAAGAACTAATGACCGAGGGTCGTAACAGGCCTGACTAGGGCAGCTTAACTAGACACACACCAACACAACGAAACAACAGAAACGCACACAAGAACAAGAACTATCAACCGAGGGTCGTAACGGGCCTGACTAGGGCAGCGTAACTAGACACACACCAACACAACGAAACAACAGAAACGCACACAAGAACAAGAACTATCAACCGAGGGTCGTAACGGGCCTGACTAGAGCAGCATAACTAGACATACACCCACACAACGAAACAACAGAAACGCACACAAGAACAAGAACTAATGACCGAGGGTCATAACAGGCCTGACTAGGGCAGCATAACTAGACACACACCAACACAACGAAACAACAGAAACACACACAAGAACAAGAACTAATGACCGAGGGTCATAACAGGCCTGACTAGGGCAGCTTAACTAGACATACACCCACACAACGAAACAACAGAAACACACACAAGAACAAGAACTAATGACCGAGGGTCATAACAGGCCTGACTAGGGTTATGGTTAGGGTTAGGGTTAGGGTTATAACTATGCAATGGAAGTCTGAAGACTTGTCATTGGCCCTGCTCCTGCTCCATCCCTTGGCTATATGGTTAACTGACTTATGCGTATGTAACTGTAGACTTGTTTACACAAGTCTGTATTAAAGATTGAGAGTGTGTCCAAATCCTGAACTTCTGTTGAAAGGCTGTTACAAAGCTAAGGGGCTCTATGGAGAATACAGTAAATAATAATAATAAATCATTTGTCTAGCAGCCTTAGGACTGAGAAACAGTGTTTTAGTATTTACAGAATGTATTATTTATTAAGTGTAAAATGCTTAATGAACATCAGAAATTAGATGTTTTCTATCCTGGAGAACTTTGAGACCTCAAAACTCACCGTTTATTTCTACAAACCAATAACATTCAGTTAGAAAGGATCTCACACAGGACAGTCCCTTTCCACTTTTTCCAATGAGGCTTACCAGCCTGTTAAGCAGGACATCGTGATCTAAACTATTAAAAATGTAACAACGCAACCAAAGACAACCATGTTCTGAACGGAGGAGTAAGTCATTCAGGACCTTAAACTAAAGCAGTTTCTGTGCTATGGTGTGGTCTAAAGCCTGGCTGAAAAATGTTATGTTATCTTTATTTGATAAAACTCTATTTGATAAAACTCATAGTCATTACTGCCAAAACCCAAAAGGGCAAGAGGCTCTGATTCCCAGTTTGTTTTGAAACCAGTTAATTTTTATTATTGGCTTCAGAAACAACCAATGCTTATTTTCCTTTGTAAATCAATTAAATTAATGATCAAATGTTTGTACTTTGTGTTGGAGGTTGTCCATTCTAACTCACTTAATCAAACAAGTATATCTGTGCTGATTAAAAATTCACAGAAATGATGTAGTTCATAAGAAAAAATCATAATTCCAGTAAAGTTAAACTCACAATTGTGACACCAGAGAAATGTTCCCATGTTCATGCTGAAATGAAGCACAGCACACAGTGAATCGTTTTTTTCCTGGTTTGTTGGGTCAAAGAAGAAATATTTTACCTGCAAGAATATTGTCATGTGACACCTGCATTTGCATGAAGGAACATAGTGAAAGACTCACTGTAGTTGCTTTAACACTGCTATTTTTTCTGTCTTTTTTTGGTAAAAAGACAGCATTTTTTTTCTTCTTTTTTTCCTATTCTTTATGATCCATTTTCATTCTGAAATATTTGACTTGAATTTAATATTTGTTACGACTCGGCTGGTTTGTGTATTTATTTCATTTTTCATTATTTATCATTAATTATCATTGTTTATCATTAATTATTCATGATTAATCATTAATTATCACTATTTATCATTACTTTTCATCACTCTATTGCTTTTGGTGTGTTCAGTTTGTTTGGGCTTTGTGTAAAGTTTACTTTAAAATGACACTTATCTGGCTTGATTTAAAGGTGTACAAACACAGTGCTATCCCCAGATTAAACATTAGGAGTTATCTCTGAAATACTCTCACTCACAGTAGTTCTATATCTATGTATTTTTGGCTAAGGATGCTGCATATGCTGAAAAATTACCTTCACTTTGGTTCAGAGGAAAAAAATGATTATGCGTCTTGCCACTTTAGGTTTGTTTTGAATTATTTTTTCCTACCTGACCTACCTATCTTCATGACTGAAAGCCCTTTACTGCATGTGGCCTATAAACAATGCTGACAAATGAAACATCTCGGGTCCATTGCAACAGCGCACTATTAGACATGATAGTCGTGGATTCATATTCTCTATCTTAACCAACTCAAAACATACAATCATATCTCCGTGATTACACACACACACACACACACACTCTGTGAATTTGTCCTCTGCATTTAACCCATCCAACACACCAGTAGTGATCACACACCAGACGCAGGAGTAGCGGGCAGCATTCCTCTGTGCCCGGGGTCATTAGTGTTATGTGTCTTGCTCAAGGGCGCACAGCCGTGGATGTTGGGCGTGGGAATCAAACCAGCAACCCTCCAGTCACAAGCCCGGTTCTCTAACCTTTAGACCACGGCTTCCCAGTGGGCAGTGGGGAGCACTACCCAGGGGGCAGTTGGGGGTTAATTGCCTTGCCCAAGGGCACTTTAGCCATGGATATTTTTCCAGCCGGCCCGGGGAATCAAACCAGAGACCTTTCGGTCAGGAGCCCACTCCTCTAACCCTTAGGGTACCACCTGTCATCAAGGATTATGTCAACGAAAGAAAGAATGAAGGAAAGAAAGACCTCGAAATTTCATGCTATCATTTTAACCATTTAATGGAGGCAAGCATTCTTTGAGTTTTTTGTACTACTTGTCAGACACCAGAATATCTCAAACTGCTTCTCTCTTATAGCATGGAAAACAGTGTCAGCAGTTTGGACACATTTTTGGAAGTCGTTCTATACCACTGGGAAGGAGAGTTAGTCATTCTGTACCACTGGGAAGGAGAGTCAGTCATTCTGTACCACTGGGAAGGAGAGTTAGTCATTCTATACCACTGGGAAGGAGAGAGAGTCATTCTGTACCACTGGGAAGGAGAGAGAGTCATTCTATACCACTGGGAAGGAGAGAGAGTCATTCTGTACCACTGGGAAGGAGAGAGAGTCATTCTGTACCACTGGGAAGGAGAGTCAGTCATTCTGTACCACTGGGAAGGAGAGAGAGTCATTCTGTACCACTGGGAAGGAGAGTCAGTCATTCTGTACCACTGGGAAGGAGAGTTAGTCATTCTATACCACTGGGAAGGAGAGAGAGTCATTCTATACCACTGGGAAGGAGAGTTAGTCATTCTGTACCACTGGGAAGGAGAGTCAGTCATTCTGTACCACTGGGAAGGAGAGTTAGTCATTCTATACCACTGGGAAGGAGAGTTAGTCATTCTGTACCACTGGGAAGGAGAGAGAGTCATTCTGTACCACTGGGAAGGAGAGTCAGTCATTCTGTACCACTGGGAAGGAGAGTTAGTCATTCTATACCACTGGGAAGGAGAGAGAGTCATTCTATACCACTGGGAAGGAGAGAGAGTCATTCTGTACCACTGGGAAGGAGAGTCAGTCATTCTGTACCACTGGGAAGGAGAGTTAGTCATTCTGTACCACTGGGAAGGAGAGAGAGTCATTCTGTACCACTGGGAAGGAGAGTTAGTCATTCTGTACCACTGGGAAGGAGAGTTAGTCATTCTGTACCACTGGGAAGGAGAGTTAGTCATTCTATAACATCAAGACAAGGAGAGACATTCTGTACCACCAGGAGAGAGAGAGAGAGAGAGAGAGAGAGAGAGAGTCATTCTGTACCAGAGGGAGAGAGAGAGAGAGAGAGAGGAAGTCATTTCACTTGCTTGAAGTTTAATCATTGGGGAATAAAGTATTTAATATATCAGTGTTTCAAGTGTATTATTCTCAGTCTCCAAATAATCATTGAGATTATGCTGTAACACATAGAAGCTGTATGCAGGGAACTGGTGATTCCATTTTGGATATAAAATTTTGATTTAGTTTCTACAAGTAACATCTAAGCAAGTTTGTTTTGTTGTTTCCTCTAGGAGTTTTGTTATTGAAACTTTGCTGTGAAAAATTAGTATTCAAAGCAAAAAAAAAGTTTAAAAAAATTCCTTGGTATTCCCACTGGTCTCTTGCTCACAGACATGACTTGGTCCAGGTAGTGAAACAGGATGCTATGTTTCCTTTGGCACTGAGCATTATCAGGACCAGAAATAGTGTGAAACTGTTTCCATCTCTCATTCCAAAGAGATTCTAGAATGTCAGACAGATGGGAGACCAGTACAATAATGGCACAGTCTAACTGGGAGAATATTTGCTTTTTGCTCGACTCATCTAGGAGACAGACTTCTGGACATCCAGTTGTACTGGAATGAGAGTGTGTGATCAAATCAGCAGAATAAGAATGGTTCACATGTTTTTACTTCAATAACACTGGTAAGTTTGTCTTGTTCATCTGTAAATCTTCATTCTGTTTCCTCTGTCACTTTTCTCTCTCTTTATCTGTCTCCCTCTCTTTCTCTCTGACTTTGACCTACACGCCCCTGCTAGCAGTCAGCTGACTCTCTGGCGCAGCCTCAGAGCAACGTGCAGCTTGCCATGTACGCCTCACCAGGAGAGACGGCTGCAGAGACCAGAGCTTTTCCGCTGAGTCAACAGCAGCCACTGCTGGTGGAAAGAGAAAGTCATTCATAAAAACACACAGGATAACCTTAATGTCCTTTCAAGGATATCCCATCCTGTTCTTGTCCACTGTCTCCAGAGTCCACATGCTACATTCTCCATGAAGGAAAAGGGGAAAAAGCACTATCTCAAGTCTATGCATTAAAAAAGGACTTTGGATCTATGACAGTTAAACTAGTCTTTACGAGTGCCGTCTGTGCTGTGTGCTCCTTGTTCTTATTAAGCTTTACATTAGACAAAGTACCATATCTTAGATCTCCTGGTTCTTCACTGGGCAAATGACTGAGATCTAAGACAAACCATTGTAGCTAACTGGTGTTCTTTACTGAATAAGAGCATAGAAATGCCTGTAAATGGGAGCCCTGTTAACAGCTCACACTCACAAAATGTTCACGGCTTTCAGAGCAAGACACACTCTCCAGTAAAATCAGAGACCCAATTTGTCTGAAACTACCCACAAACAGGAAAATGCAGATATTCACATACACAGTTGCAGCTGGAATAATAATAAAACTAAGAGAGTATTACCCAGTTGAACAGTAACCTAGCATCATGCCCTGACCTATTCATTTTTCTTTATTCTGGGAAGTCTCTGAGAACAGACCAGCACACCACATAGCCCTGCCAGAGACACAGGGTGATGTCATTCTCTTGGGCTGCTCAAAGACCTCATATGGCCCTGTGTGTGTGTGTGTGTGTAATATAAGCCACACTCAGTCAGAACCTAGAACTACACAGTGTGTCAGGGGCTGATACCAGCAAATAACACACACATAGCTATATTAGTAGCAGATCTTGTGCAATGAAGACAGATTATCACATATGCACAGCTCCATTCCATACAGACACACACACACACACAGATCACAGACTGTGGAGGGTGCCAGTCAATACCACCGCTGTGATCTGCAGTGTGACTTTGAGAACTGGAGTGTGCATTTTGGGGAGGGGGAAAGAGTTGGACTGGCAGCTGCAGCACTGTGACTGTGTGGGCCTACGTGAGCACTGGCAGGGACGCACTACTCCTCCTCCCCCGCCCCCCTCACCTCCCCATCTCTCTTTCTCTCCTCTCTCTATCCAGGCCCTCCCAAAACAGAGACCTTGACAATGAGAGTATCACATTCAACTAGGCACTAGATACCCGAAACTTCAATTCTCAATTGTCATTCTCTCTCTCTCACACACACACAGACACAGAACAACCAGTTCATACCAGTCTCTCTGAAACAAACACTCTCTCTCTCTCTCTCTCTCACACACACACACACACACACACACACACAACCTATACAATCTGTTGAATCTGTTCTCTTTAAAACATACACACAAAATTTCCAAGCAAATGTGAAATGTGAATTGAGTTTGTGTCACTGTGTGGCCAGATGAAGTTTTTGTCACATAAATAATCATCAGTATCAGTATTTTAAGAAAAATAATAAAAACATTATAATATTATGAGCCTGAGTTTAATCAATAGAGATTGCTCCTGATCCTATGATTTAAGAGGCCAAAAGTATGATGCCATTTCTGGTGTCACGGTTGCACTTTCGCTGATCTGGTCCTTGTGCAGGAGCTGTATGAATATGCACTCACACAGAGGAAATGGACCCTAACCCTAACCCTAACAGCTGGGTGCAGGGAACAAGTTGCTTACTAGCAGATAATTATGGGCTGCTTCTCGGAGCATAAATGTGCTTAAACAATTGAGAATACCGAGTGTTAGGATTTCAAAAGTTAAAAATGAGTAGTAAAATGAGAGTGACCCTAGGCCTTTTGCCTAGGGTCACTCTGACAGGGGTCTAGTCTGTATCTGAAGGTTTAGTCTGTAGCAGAAGAGTCTCTCCATTCAACTCCCCCTCAGCCAGATAAAAACTAACCCTGAGAGTGTGGCCTTTCACAAAACAATGTAAATCTGCCTCACACAAACAGAACCTTCTCCCGAAACAGCCTAAATCTGCCCCACACAAACAGAACCTTCTCCCGAAACAGCCTAAATCTGCCCCACACAAACAGAACCTTCTCCTGAAACAGCCTAAATCTGCCCCACACAAACAGAACCTTCTCCCGAAACAGCCTAAATCTGCCCCACACAAACAGAACCTTCTCCCGAAACAGCCTAAATCTGCCCCACACAAACAGAACCTTCTCCCGAAACAGCCTAAATCTGCCCCACACAAACAGAACCTTCTCCCGAAACAGCCTAAATCTGCCCCACACAAACAGAACCTTCTCCCGAAACAGCCTAAATCTGCCCCACACAAACAGAACCTTCTCCCGAAACAGCCTAAATCTGCCCCACACAAACAGAACCTTCTCCCGAAACAGCCTAAATCTGCCCCACACAAACAGAACCTTCAGGAGTGCAGGAGAGAGTAATAAGGAGAGGAAGAGGTGGTGAAGGATGAGATAGGGACAATGATCACAACAGGAAATGAGAGAGACAGTTTCACAGGGAGCACTAGGTGCTGGACCTCAAAATATCACCCTGATTTTTTGTGGGTTTAACACACAAGAGACAGATATGTGTCTATCCTTAAAACCAGTGAAAATGCAACAATAATTGCAATAAAGGTGATTAACAAATGAAAGACCAAACAAGTCACTTGAATAAATCACTTGTGAGACTATGTCTAGCCAACCACCTCAGCATTGCCTTGACCTACAATGCCATCTAGTGGCTCAACTTAGGCCTTCAAATTCAGCTCTGCACAGGTCAAGACAAGTGTCTTTATGCACAAGTAAAATGCTACCAATCAAGCCAAAAATTAGGGATAATGAAACAGTATCAGTTATGACTGCTATCACAGACTTCTCCATGTCTCCATATTTATGAGAATTTCAGCTTTGCCCTCTTACGATTCCCAAAACGGAATATATACAAATTCGTCATACGTTTGTTTACTTGCCAGTTGTGGTTTACTCCTCTCAGAGTGGGAGAAGCTTCTGATGGTCAACTTATTCTGCATCTTTCGCGTCTAGCAATCACATTAGAGAAAAGTGTTGTCTCTAACAAGATTTATAACTATGCTATCAGTTGCATGCACAAAAAAAACCAGTAACTATTATTTAACAGTATCCTTTAACAGTATTATTACATAAATGCCAGCAGTGAATCCTCCATGTAGAAGATTACACTCCTAAGAGAAGCTTTAAAGGACTGTTAGTCACCTCATGTGACGAACAAAATAAAACGCATAAATAATTTAAAAAACAGGGCAGGAAGGGGCACACAAAGCGTGAATGTGTATATTTGTGAGTGTGAGTTGATTCATAATTCATGTCATGATTCATAAAGCTTTGTCACACAGATGGAAAAACAGGACTTGAATTTGTTTTTCAAATGGACAAACTTGTAAAAAGTCAACACAGTGCATGCAGCATCAATCAAGAATTCTTTATCTTAAGCATGACAAATATCATCTTATAAGTTCATCAGTTCAATCATTCACAGACAAACCTTTTCTTCTTAAGTGTATGGCATATAAAATTTATTCCAAAATAGACATTAATTTGAAAAGTTTTTTTTTTAAAAACATCAACACATTCAATAAAAAAAACAACATAATTGTGGTGTGAAAATGTTCATTGTAAAGATTTGCTTCATTGGCTTCAGGTCCCTGAGTGGATGGGCTCTGTTAAGGACATCAATATCTTCCTGGATAATAAAAATCGTTTTTGGACCAGATTAGAGTAGGACACGGGTGTTGCCTTGGTCACTGCGACTATAGAACATTCGCCCGCGTTCAGCCTGTTTCTGCCACTGAGCTGCTGGAGGTACGAACCACATGACCACACCTGACGGATTGATGGAGACGACAAAATCTGTGGAGTCCTTCAACAGTCCCAAAGGTTTCTCCATAAAGACATCATAGGGCTGGGACAAACACAGAGACAGATGGAAAAGAGAGAGAGAGAGAGAGAGAGATAGATGGAAGAGAGAGAGAGAGAGAGAGAGAAAAGAGAGAGAGAGAGAGAGAGAGAAAAGAGAGAGAGAGACAGATGGAAAAGAGAGAGAGAGATGGAAAAGAGAGAGAGAGAGAGAGATGGAAAAGAGAGGGAGAGAGATGGAAGAGAGAGAGAGAGATGGAAGAGAGAGAGAGAGAGAAAAGAGAGAGAGAGAGAGAGAGAGAGAGATGGAAAAGAGAGAGAGAGAGAGAGAAAAGAGAGAGAGAGACAGATGGAAAAGAGAGAGAGAGAGAGAGATGGAAAAGAGAGAGAGAGAGATGGGAGAGAGAGAGAGAGATGGAAGAGAGAGAGAGAGAAAAGGTAAAACAGGATATTTCTAACATCTGTGGACAGATGGACCTGTGGCATATGATCTTATTGGTCATTAGCACAAACCTTGTAGGTGCCAGCGGTGTAATTAAGTTTCCTCAGAGACGTCTGGTAGCGGAACGGCATGTCTGTACGGCGACTGAAGAAAACTAAAGCACTTGCTCCTTCAGACAGAGGTCGCCAGAACACCTCAACACCACTCTTCTCCTGAGGGAGGGAGAGCAGGGGAGGGAACAGGGAGTGAGAGAGTTCATTAATTAATTTATGACAAATGAAGTGTAATTAAGTAGGAAAAGCAGATTCTGTTACAAATCAACAGCTTGAATAAGTAACATACTAACATTCAACATCCAGTAGCCTCAATAATTCAATGAGATCCATATTCATTACTGCATACGTGAGGGCTATAAAACAACAATATTCAGTAAACTCAATAATAAACAAAAATGAGTCGACTCGTTTTAAACATGCAGCGCTGTTCCTAAACTGAGAGCTGATTGTGAACACTAATTTCATTGTTTTATTGTGCATGAGTGATCAGGGTTATGGGTTTTCTTTGACGAACACAGAGGGAGAGCCTTGAAGGGTCTGCAGTGGGGTTTCTATTACCTTAAGCAGGCGTCTGCCCTGGACGCCCAGGGGGTCTTGATTGATGGCAATAGCGACCTTGTTCTGTAAGATGAAACGGGCACTGCTGCTCAGAGTTCGGAGGTCATTGGACATGAAGAGTGGGGCTGCCATGATTGCCCACAGAGCCATCTGAGACTGTGACTGGTCCATGCTGAGGCCATAGTCTCCAATGATCAACTGCAGAAGAGATTTTTCTCCCATCACACAGAGTTGTAATCAAAAGCATTCCTTCAAAGCATGTAGAAAAATTTTAATTCAGACACAGTGAACAAAATATAATTTGGGGTAACACAATTAGCTGTTTGTATAATGTCTTACCACTGTTTTGTCATGCTGATTTAAATATGTGTACACAATAGATATGTTTTGTGTATCAGTGTACCTTAACACCAGTCCCTGAGATTGGTAACTTTTTATCCAATTTACTCCTATACTAAAACACTAGATTCACGCGTTTGAAAGTGCAGCTGAAAAGTTTAATAAGGTACAGCTGGCTGGAGGCCCACGGCTGAAGTTAAGAATTGTAGTCTCATTTCAGTATTAGGCAGTTCTTCCTTGAGGGCCCAGGAGTATACAGGCTTCAGCCCTAAAATATACTCTCCAGTGATAAAGATGAAACATGTAAGGCAGAGTGATAAAGTTGGCATGACGGTCCCCAGGCCCATGATGGGACCTGTATCGCTCACCATGTCTGGGTCATTCCAGCGTCCTGGGCCAGCTGCCGGCTGAAGGATGTCCTGGTTGTCTGAGAACCAGTCCACAATACGCAAAACACTAGTCCATGAGTCTTGGATGTCACCATAGTTCCTCCACAAGTTACAGATCTCCCCTAGCTGAGAATAGTTCACCTGGAAGCAGAGAGTGTTATAATCAGCTGCCCGACCTACAGCAGTAAAAACTGACAACAAAAACTGTAAACTGAATCAGAAATGGACACGTGATACTGTTTCAATAATACCAGCACACACTGAATCAGAACCACTGAGCTAAAGAACTGTCCCTTTTGATCAAGGACATGAAGATCAGTTTGGACAAAACCTGACTGAAATTTATTTATAATTAGAAACTGTTTTCGCTCCCTCAGAATCAATTTCATTTGAATTTGTTTAAACTAAAAGCAAAACAAGAATTTTATGTTTTTCCATTTACTTAATAGCCTATTTTGAAACACTGTTGCCTAAATACTTTGAAATCAATCACATAATCCTTAGTTATGGGAACACTTTAATGGTGACTCAGGTCAAGAGTGCTACTTGAGAATGAGCATGTTTATTCTGCACACCAAATACAGAGAGAGAAATGGTTATCGATAGAGGGGGATTTACAGTGGCAATTGTGGGGTCTCTTTATCAGTGTCTTCATTCAGAGCAAAAGCAGAAACAGAACACTAGAATGCCAAAGTCTTTAACACTCACTGTGGGAGGAAGACCACCTTGGTAGGCGGGCCAGCTGCAGGAGTAGCCAATCATACGGCCAGTGGCATTCAGAGCCTTCGACATGAGTGGGTAGCCTATCAGAGAAACCACAAAGATTGTTATGAGAAAGAACCTCAAAGGGACCTCCTTCTCGTTGGTCAGTTAAACAATATTCTATAACACATAAATGATCAAGCTGACAAACTCTGAATAACTCAATTGAATTTATGAGTTCAGTTTTTGCAGCGTTCTCTGAATTAGCTGCATTTTCATCTGCTCAGCAGGCCACGCCCCTGTCCATTTTCTTCATCCCTTCATCCTGTCTCATTCACACCTTCATGGTCCATGTTCTGCCACCATGACCCTCACCCAGTTCCTGAGTGGTTGCGTTAGAATAGCAACCATCTAGTTTCAGCATGTCTACCCCCCACTCTGCAAAAGTTCGGGCATCAGTCTCTATCTTATCCAGCGTGGTGCCAGGGTACCCGCCACATGTGTGGGTGCCAAGATCCCCGTAGATACCCAGCTTCAAACCACGGTCATGGACATATTGCGCCAACTTTGCAATGCCCCCAGGGAACCTGCAGAAAAGGATGTCATTTATACAGAGTATGTCATACACACAAAATAACTCTCAGTAAAAAAGGCCAGTATAAAAACTCTGAAAACAGACACTACACACTTCAGTGTTAATGATTCACAGAGGACAGATATCAAGCTACTGTGTGGTCACAACTGTTGTTGTTTCCACAGGTGAGTGATATCTCTGGAAATACTGCTGATACTGCTTAAGATAAAGGAGATCTTGTAAATGGAAACAGGAACAATGCTGATCATGTACTGTATCATACCTCTTGGGGTCTGGTTGAAGACGGCCCTGGGCGTCTCTTTGCATGGAGGACCAGCAGTCATCAATATTAACATAAACATAACCCAGCTCCCTCCAGCCATCCTCGACCAGACGATCTGCCATGTCTCTGAAAAGATCCTGACTGTAAACAGGACCAGAGAGAGGGAAAGAGAGAGGAGAACAATATTGGGTCCATGGTTCATAGTTTCAGCACTTTTTTAATTTTCTACTGGAAATCAATTTTCCATTTTAACTATTAAAATGAGCAATTACTCATACCTGATGCAGTTTTTAGGGTCATTATCACAGTCAATGTTACAGCGGAACCGTTCCCATGCCAGCCAGCCCATGGGCGGGGTCCTCATCAAGCCATTATCCAGTGCCAAGACAGCACAGGAGAATACCAGCAGCACAGTGGCCACCACAGGATGCATATCTGATGAGGGAATGTCCAAACCAAGGATGAGAACCTTATTACAATGACTGAGCCACTCCTGTTTTTCACATACACTGACCCTGACCCTAACACTACAGCTGTCCTGCACCACTTCTATCAGTCACTCCACAGACTCAAAGCCCTGACAGCTACAGCATTTCAAGGGTTTTTCTTCTGCTCGCTAGAACAATCTAAGACAGTCAGAATGCAGCAAAGAGAACATTAAAAGAAGGGACCAGGAACTTAGCCACTGAGAACGACAATATACTTTGGTCTGTATGGCAAACATAAAATTCTGTGCTGTCAGCATCCTGAACAGCCCAAGACAACTTTACCTGCCACAATGAACCTTGTGACTACTCACCTGACAACTTGATGGGCAAGTTTCCATTTCCTCCATAGTGAAGTTAAATTATGAACACAGCCATTACGGCCGAGCACATCATAGCAAAATGCCGCTTTCACAGCAAATATTTAAACAGGCTTACTGTTCAATAGTGTTTAGAACACCGTCATAAGGGAGGAAAACATATTCACGCACGCATACAAAACCGGAAATACAATGTCCAGTATGAAAACAGGTATTTGAACAGTAAGAATAGGCCCTACTTGCTTCGTTACACAAGGTGATATCATAATCATTTGGTTGGGAACAGGGTATTTAGAAAGATCTATTAACTCCATTTATTCCTCCAAGAGACTACAAAAGCTAAACAGAATTCCATCGCATACTGACACGTTTCAAAACAACATTCAAAGGGACGTTCCAATGAGCAAATGCGGTAAAAGTAGACACTTCGGTTTTTCTCATCACGTTATCGACCGAAGAGAGTAGTTATAAAGCCAAGAAACGTTCGACTTCTGTGGAGACCCAGTTACAGGTTGTTTATGTATCGGGAAAAAGCCGTAAAAAAGACTGTTCACTTACTCGATGGAAAGATTCTCGGTGACGTTTGTCTTTGATGAATGTTGCAGAAACTCAAACCCCAAGACTATCACTTGAAAATCTATGGGTCTTTCCACCTACCAACTCCTGTTGGGCACTTCACTGAAGGCAATGGCACATCTAAGTCATATGACATGTTCCCTCCGTCATATGACTACAGAGGGATTTTTTTTGCACCCGCCTCCTGCGCTAGGATTGGCTGGTAAATCATACTCACACACAATCCGCAGATTGGACGGTTGATGGGTCGCTTACATCACCGTAGCAACTACAATAAACTAGTGGAAGTTCAAAAGTACCGTAGGCAGCACAACGCTTATAATAAACAGAGTTTAATAAGTGTGTTTTTGTCTCTGTTAAGCATAGTTTTATACAGGTAAATTATGCTATACATATCTGAAATTAAGAGAGCATTCTGTTGTTTTTAGTCCTGTTTGCATCCTGCGCAGGCACTGAATTCTAGTGCAAAAAGGGGAATCAGCGTTTGGTTTGTTTGAGGAAGCTGTCCTATTTCCACACTGACAAAACCACGATGATCTTATTTTATCGGGCTTTTGTTGAATCGATTTTATCTTTTTCTTTGGTGTCATGGTTTGGAAACCTATCTTTAAAGAACAGAAACTCTCTGACTCACATGAAAAAAAAATCAGATTTATTGATAACTGAACTGATAACTGAATTTACATAAATTAGTGAGCATAGGGATATACACAGTTTATGTCACAGGGCAGTATGCAATTTGTTTTGCATTTAACTTTCAACTTTTAGATTAATTCATTCATCATTCATTCATTTTCTACCCTAGGGGGTAGAACAAGGGAAGAGATGCAATTCCTTGTTGTTTCCACTAGGTGGAGTAAAAGGCTTGTAAAAGAATTTGCAATGGTCAACTAATTTCAAGTTTCAAGTTTAAGTTTATTTAAAGTCCAATATCACTGTTTACAGTCTCAAAGGGCTTTACATGCCCACAGAATTACAACAACCAGAGCAGGGTGGCACCCCCTGACTTGATCCTCATAGCAGGCAAGAAAAAACTCAAAAGAAAACCCCAGATGCTAGGGAAAAATAGGGGAAATCTTGAGAAGGACCAACGAGAGAGGAGACCCGTTCTAGGCCAGCCAGGTGTGCAATAGTTGCCAACCCAGTGGGCAAATTACAAACAACACAGCGATAATGAAAATGAAAACACAACAAGTAGACAATATACAGAATGACAAAACAGCATGGGGCTCAGTTGGGGTGGATGACGCACCCACAGCAGCATAGGAAGCCACGAAGCCGCAGCAGCCATCAGGATGACGATGAAGAGAGAGATGACAGGGATGGAGGCGGGGAACACCTAAGAGGAAAGTAGCCACATTCAAACCAGACTCTCATGCTCGAACAGATGAGCCACAGCCATGCAGGAGATGAGGGAGGGAAGGAGAGCATTAGTGGAGTATCAGCACTTAACAAATGAAATAAGGAAAATAATTTTATAGAAGCATGAATGTTGCAAGACCAGTGGCTGTGGAGGGTGCAGGAGGAGCAGGGCCACGCGGGGGAAGCAGGGCCAGGGACAGCAGGGCATAAAGTCAGTCAGCCGGCCAAGGGAAGGCGCCATATCCAGGCGGTAGGCGCAGACATCGACCACTCACATAAAAAGAAGAGAGCAGGTTAGTGACAGAAACTAAGTCTCCCTTTATGTATATCCAAATCTCAATATTACCCATATTAAAACTCAGCCTTAGCACACGAAAAGGTACTATTAAGTGGGAAAAACTATATATCAGAACACCTTGTGACCTCCTCTCTCCATTGTAAATGTTTTCTTGGATGGACTGTGGTGGAGTTCCACACCTTTCAACCTACAGAAATAGACTCAAGGGGTGCTATGTATTTGCACTACTATGAACCACATACCATAAACTATTATTTTAAATGACTTCAAGCAAGTCCTTAAAAATACACACAAAAACACATATGCAATGGAGAGAGGTCACAAGGAGGGTAGCTGGCATAGGCACTTGACAGTTTTGTCAATTATTTTGTATTGACCTCTGACCGCTGTGGGTTATTTTAAACGATTTCAAGCAAATTGGTGAACCCTCCCTTATACAGCATGCTTTTCTGAATTTAATGTTTTTTTTCTCAAGGTTTAAGGTGCAACTGAACATCCAACCAAAAACAACACAAACAAACAAACAAAAAAACAGCCCTAGAGAAATGTTTGTTCCAGAGACGAGTTTTTTTAGGGTAGAACAAGGGAGATGCAATAAAAATAATGACAAATTAACTACATACATACAATAGGCAACATGCCTTAATTCATGTGGGTGAAATTCATGGCATTATATAAGAAACGTTAACAAAAAAAAGCATGACATGGAAATATTTTCAAAACCTTGTGATGAACAAAGAATTTAAGACAAAAGGTGAACTATATACAGAAATCACAAACAATGTTGAAGAGTCTCAATACTGTTTGTGGTTTCTATGTAGACATTACCTGAAGGCGCTTATTTAAAATACTGTACATGTTTGTCACTTGCCAGTTTTAGACATGGGTTTTGGGGGAGGGACTCTTATTGCACCTATACATTTAAATAGGAAGTGGAGCGATGTTTACCTGTTCATTGACAAGACAGCAGTTGGCATTTAGAAGCTTCGGATATGCAGAATTAGCAGGAGTTTCTTTTTGTGGATTATACCTTAAAAAACCTCACTGGATTACTGCAAGTGTGTTAGTGTCCCAGTGCTTGTTTTGTCTGTGCGTGTTAGTGTTGTCTTCCCGGTGCTTGTTTTGTCTGTGTGTGTTAGTGTTGACTTCCTGGTGCTTGTTTTGTCTGTGTGTGTTAGTGTTGTCTTCCCGGTGCTTGTTTTGTCTGTGTGTGTTAGTGTCAGCTTCCCGGTGCTTGTTTTGTTTGTGTGTGTTAGTGTTGTCTTCCTGGTGCTTGTTTTGTTTGTGTGTGTTAGTGTCCCAGTGCTTGTTTTGTCTGTGTGTGTTAGTGTTGACTTCCTGGTGCTTGTTTTGTCTGTGTGTGTTAGTGTTGTCTTCCCGGTGCTTGTTTTGTCTGTGTGTGTTAGTGTTGACTTCCTGGTGCTTGTTTTGTCTGTGTGTGTTAGTGTTGTCTTCCCGGTGCTTGTTTTGTTTGTGTGTGTTAGTGTCCCAGTGCTTGTTTTGTCTGTGTGTGTTAGTGTTGACTTCCTGGTGCTTGTTTTGTCTGTGTGTGTTAGTGTTGTCTTCCCGGTGCTTGTTTTGTCTGTGTGTGTTAGTGTCAGCTTCCCGGTGCTTGTTTTCTCAGTTGATTCTGGCACCGCTTCTACTCCTGCAGTTTCCATGATATCGATTCCACTCAAAGTGGTAACAGGTCCGTCCTAATGCCTAGTGGTGCGCTTGTATACAGCTAATTGATCATTCCACTTGTTTTTTTAGTGCCTTTGTAGTATTTTTTCCCCCATTTTGCACCCGAGAGACACTAGGACCCAGTGGAAATACGTGATGCAACACAGCGTTTAGCTCCTGTTGGAATGATTGGTGGACACACTAAACTCTTAGCTGATGTGATTGTTTTTTGTTTTTTTTTTGCTGTCAGTCAACTGATAATATTTGGCGTTTGAAATGGTTAAAGTTAGGGTTACGGTTAGCAACTTGGCAGCACTTTGCACTACATTTGATCTAAGCCACCTTGGTGACTAAACATCAGCTAGAGACAGATCAAGTGTTTCTACAGTTAAGATTCGATTTCTTATCTAATCTTCAATTTTGCATTTCAGGTGAGTCAAGACAATTTTGGTTAACTAACAGAAGTGTTGGAGCAATAAAATGTTCCCTTTAAATAATCATTGTAACAATCATGATAAACACTGTAACAATTACGCAATCATTTTTATAGGGGTGAATCAATGTAATCATTTGTATTAAAAGTTGTAACTATACAATCTTTTGTATTACAAGAAATATCAAGTTCTTTGTGCTCAAAAAGAAAAGGTCTGTGAGGCCCTTCAGGGGCTGCATGGGAGATAAGGAAGGGGCCTCTGCCGGTGTGGAGTGGATGGGAAATCCACTCCGCAAGGTTGGGCTGGCAGGGGCACCCAACTGAAAAGAGATGAGGTAATGCACATCTTTTTCTGGGGAACTGATAAGAATATGTATAAGAATCGATGCTTTGTGAGGACTGCTTCAGTCACTCCCGGGACCTGACTCAGTTTATTGTGTGCACTTTGAACTGCACAATAAACTTATACTGCATCAGACTCAATTGTTTTGTCTCAGGACAGGTACCAGTGTGGTGTTGGGACTCAGTCACATCTGGCCCTCACTATTAGCTCTTTTCCACTAGGGCAGTGCTGGTGTGGAGCCAGTGCTGCCTTGGTGCCTTTTGAGAACCAGTCCGCAATTCCACAGGTGTGGGAACCGAACGCTACGTAGCGAAAGTTTGGGTTATTTCCATGGGGAAAAAATAATGTCTGACAGAACGCATCTGTTTGCTTTTTATAAATTTACTTTTACACTAGGCTTCCACACAGCGAAACACCTAACGAATTTTGCCCAAAAACGTTTTGCTCTGGGGCAAAATTTAAAAAAATAGTAAACCTGTCACCTAGTTCAAAAGTTTAAATGAGTGTTTAAATGAAGGTCTGCAGTGGTCCATTTGCACCAACCAGAGCCGAGAGAGAGTTTTTTCTACCGCTCTGGGTCCAACTACGTTTATGTAACATATAATAAACAACAGCCTGTGTTGATGTAGACACAAATGGTTGCCCATACAACTTTAATCATATACATATTTTCTTGCTACATATAGCCTTTTGCCTCTGCCATCTTGGTCAGACTTTTTTTTGTTACTCCCACCTCTCTAGAGAACATCACATACCAAACATGTCAAACACTGAACTGAGTTGGTTCTCGCATGGTTTTTATTTGCATAGCCACTGACGTCAGCGGTTCCAATTTTAGGACCAGCAATTCTGCGCTGCCGTGCCGGTGCCAGTTTTTTGGCACTGGCACCAGTATTTTTTCAGTGGAAAAGCCCGGCCTGGTGCCAGAGCAATTCTCACAGTACTCTTGTAGCTAAACTGCTTGTATTGTTGCTGTGCTAAACTAGTAATTTATTGGGAATATCAGCTAACGCTGTGTGAGGCAAGTCAGCGAGGCGAGGTGATGTAATGGAACTCTCTTAATGTGTTTTCAGTTTTAGCAATACTATTTGTTTTAAGTCACTAATGTGATTGCTTAATGTACATAGCCTGATGATTGTCTGCAAAGCTCCTGATTGGCTGGGTAAATGACCTCACATAGCCAGAGCGTCGCTGTCTGTGGTTGTTGTGGGGTTTGTTTGTTTTTTTGCAAAAGGTATAACCAGCTTTTAATAGCAATATTTGCCTTTGGTTTTAAGTGTTGTAATTGTTTACTGCTGTTTGTGTGATCTGTCCACTCGTTTCTTTTTATTGCCATTTTTAATTGCTTATTTTCCCACTGTAAACAAATGGAGAACGTTTTACGGCTCTGGTACCACGAGGATTTGCACGCACCCACAGTTGATAGTTGGATTCAATGGCCTTTTGCTCCACGAACTGATTGATCATATTTACAGGGTTCCCGCGGATCCTTAAAAAGTCGTAAAAAGTCTTAAATTAGATTTGCTAAATTTAAGGTCAAAAATGTCCTAAAAAGTATTCTTTTTACTGGCATGTGGTCTTAAATTCAGTCTCATCAGATACGATGTTTCAGTGTTCAATAAAATAAAAACATGAATGTTTGCGGCCTGTGAGCATGCATGCCATGCTCATCATTGCCATGACAACCACGCGAGCTCTGGCTTGTCTACAGCCCGCGCCACTGTGGACTTGAATGGCTTGAGCGGGAACATTGTATCAGCCAATCAGATAGTGCTTCTTTTATGAATGTTGATGAGTCTTTCCCCGCCACACTACATTTTGGAAATTCGTGCCCGTGCCACTCTCATTTTCGTTTCGCATGTTTAATGCAAGCTAGATAGGCCTAGTATTGTAGTTCACATGAGTGTCAGGTAGTAAGGCTAGCTGCCATTGTCGACATGGGTACGTGCAAATTTAATGAGAATTGGAAAGAAGACGAAAAATATGCAGATTGGCTACAACCCCTGACTGAACCACATAATTTCAAATGTGTGTTGTGCAAGAAGACCTA
The DNA here is from genome assembly GCF_902362185.1 of Chanos chanos. Lineage (NCBI taxonomy): Eukaryota > Metazoa > Chordata > Actinopteri > Gonorynchiformes > Chanidae > Chanos > Chanos chanos. The sequence continues at coordinate 37,516 of NC_044502.1, read as the reverse complement.
TAAATTAGGCAGTATGGGGATTAAAGCGGTCGAGTCACATTTGAAATCAGAAAGAAGAAAAAGAAGACTCCACTACCCATTCAGCCATACGTTCAGTGTGGGCGTAGACTGCCAGATGCAAGGTCAGAAGCCCAAGCCTCAGCACCACTATCGTGTACGGCAGCATTCACAGGATATTCAACAACAGCAACACCTAAACCCGAAGTCCTTTGGACTCTATACACTGTGAGCCAACACCACTCGTACAAATCGGGAAATTCATACAGTGTTTCAATTGATGTTCCCGGATTCAGACACAGTGAAGTCGTTCACCTGCAGGAGGGACAAGACCACTATATATCCAGATTTGGCATTGCACTATTCATCCAACGCTGACCTGAGGTCAGTTGTGAACGAAGACAGCTTTTTAGTAATGTTCGACGAAAGCTTGAACAAATTAACTGAATCAAAACAACTTGACCTCCATCTGAAGCATTGGACCCCTACTGAGATGGGAATGTTTGTGGAGCTGCGCTACTATGGGTCACAGTTCATGGGTCACTCCACAGCCGACGACATTTCAAGGTAAGCTAAAATAAATTATAAAGTACATCTAAAAACTGCCAGAGCTATGCTAACTGTAAATGAGGTCTCTTATCTAAATTGGGCAGCATTTCCTATCATTGGTAGAACAGCCTTGTTCTGTTACACAGCAGCCTAGTACATATCCCTTATGCTTTTATTTGAAACCATGGCACCATGTTTAGAAGATTTTTGTCTCCTCTTTTCATAATTCACATACCCACCTGAATTATTATAAAATGTCACTGTCTGTAGTTTAAGGTCATTGGATTTTAAATGGTCAATTTAACTTATTTTGTAATTCCATAGGAGGGTACAAAGGAGCTCAACTTGAGAAAGATGTTGTACTTGTCAATGGATGGGCCAAATGGAAATTGGAAATTTGTTGAGCTCCTTCAACAAGAGCATGCGGATCAGTTTGATGGAGCACAGCTGCAAATCGTTGGAAGCTGTGGCCTAAACACTTTTTATAATGCAGTGAAGAATGGGTTTGCAGCCTGGGAGGTGGACAAGCTGCTCAGAGCCTTACATTTCCTTTTTCATTGTGCACTTGCAAGGAGGGAGGACTTTAGCAAGTCCATAAAATTCCCACTGCCAATTTGGGGCCATAGGTGGCTTGAAAATTTGCCTGCTGTTGAAAGGGCTATTGAATTTTGGCCAACTGTTGTCATGTACGTGGATGAAGTGAAACAAAGAGGCTCCCAAACCCAAGATCATCATCATTTGACACGGTAGTAGAGGCCCAATGTGATCCCCACGCTGGCAAAGTTCCATTTTTTCATGGCTATTACAACACATTTACAGTCATTCTTGGTGAAGTACCAGACAGATGTCCCCATTATCCCTTTCCTCTTCAAGGACCTGGAGGATCTGATCAGGGTATGTACTCGTTATGCTGTATTGACTCCCCTAAGAAGATGGCACTGTTTTAGATTATTCCTATATTTTCAACCCTTGCCACATCTTAAATACTGTAAGGTAAATGAATAATCACACACACACACATCAGCTGTAATTGCTATCAGGCCTTCATGGTGATCACAGTAAGTCTTTCAATATTTATATATTTTTTCAGAGTCTTCTGAGGCATTTCATTAAGTAGGATGCCATGGACCTCTCTCTGGTGAAACTTCGTCAAAGACCAAAAGCTATGGGTCAGTCCACAGCAGGTAGACTCCCAGGTAGCCTGGGAGCTAAAACTGTCCTAAAGGTAGGGACAGTAACTGTGGTCAATAACAGTATTTTCCTGTGAAAATAAACTGTATCTATCTGTATGTTCCTAACTGTTTCCTGTATTCTTGGATTCTTCTCTAAAACTGGCACTCGCGTGTCATTTTGTAGCTCCAGGAGGAAATGCTCGAGTGGGCAGAGATGCACATGAAGAATCAGGCCCGGAAGTCTGAGAGGGATACTTGGGGTCCTCTACAGCACTGGTTCTCAATCCTGCTTCTGGAGGACCCCTGCTCTGCACGTTTTCCATCTTTCCCTGCTCTACCTACCTGACTGAACTCATCAGTGGCACTTTTGATTGGCTGAGCACACCTGATTAGTGTGATTAACATGCTCTTGATTAAATCAGGTGTGTTCAGCCAATCAAAAGAGTATTTGATCTACTGTGAACTACATATTACTGTACAGGTGAGAGAGCAGGGCAAAGGGCATCTCCAGCACAGGCATGAGGAGAAAACCGCAGGACGCTGCCAACCTTGGTCCATCTCAAAGAGTACAGCCACGGTGTAAGTCATGATAATACTTTATCACAGATTTTTAACATGGACAGAAAAATTAGACAAGAAAGAATCATCAAAACAGGAAGAAGAAATGTAACTATATACATTAAATAAATGATAAACAACAGAGGACAAACACTTAGGGACATACAGGTACATACAGTTTATTTTCAAAGACATATAATGACATAAATTAATGACATACATACAACACATCCCTTAATTCATGTTGGTGAAATGTATGGCAATATATAAAAAAAGTTAACAAATAATAAAAAAATACCCCACATGGAATAGAATTATTTACAAAGCCTTGTGATGAACAAAGAATTTAAGACACAAGGTGAACTATACACAGAAATACCACCTCCTCCTCCTGGCTGAACATGTCAGCCTGACATCATAATCACACTGCGTATTCACTACTCTGTCTGCAGGATCGCTGAGACAGCAAGACAAAGGCACACCACATCTCTCTGTGCTAGGGTTGCTCGGAGTGCAATATTCTGTATATACTAGGGTAACCATATTTTGGTTTTCAAAAAAGAGGATGGGGTGATGCATTCCCCTCCTAACTTAAAGGGAAGTTTAAGTATATGTCACTTTTGGTTCCTGTTGTTGCGCATGTAAGGCTGATGCTTGACAGTGCAATGTGAAACTGCATCTGTACTTATCTGCCACAATACATAGCCGGCCAGCCTTTCATAAGACAAATAACTGCTAGTATAAGTGGCAAGATGACCTTATTTCTGTCCATTCAAGTCTTGGTGGCATTACGGCTTTTAAGGTCTTTTGGCTGTTACTGCGGTGTTAACGGTAACGAACGGGATGCAGTTTAACCAATGTTTATGGCATCATAGTGTACATGACCGTCCATTGGTCACGTGCGAGAGGGCGGGCCCTAAAGAAAAAGGTCAAAGCCATGCAAATACACACACAATGAATGGCGACTGTGGAAAGCAAAAGCCAAATCCTGGACATTTTTGCCGATTTAGAAAGGCATATTTTAGGCCCGAAAAAGAGGACTTGTCTGAGAAAAAGAGGACGTATGGTCAACCTACTATATACTCACAGTATGCCAAGATTCAAAATCACTGCCCTCGCTCTCTGCGGCCAGTGCTGGAGGGAAGGCCAGGTCAACGAACCAGACAAGGGACTGAAATACTGCACTGCCAAAGCCAAACACAGTTGCACAGTGCTAACCACTGAGCCACCGTAAAGCCAAAGCGAGCCCTGCACACCTGAGTGGTCGCATTTTTGCGCTCTCCAGTGTACAATAAAACTGGCACGCACATTTAGCATAAACATGTTCTCACAGATCTCATTCGTAAGTTTCAGCATCATGGGGATAAGGTTATGGATACGCTCAGTTGAGCTCTGAGCACTAAAGTCAAACGGCTTCCTAGAGGCATTGACCTGTGAGAAAATTCATATTGATAGATCCCTTCAGGACTCCTTCTCTTGTGCGGCAGCTGACAAGATTGTCTCTGGCACCACACGGTGGCCGAAACAGTGCTGTATTGCTCTCTCAGTGGCTGAATATTATTTGCTCTTTGGTGAGAGAAGCAGTCTAGCTTTGCACTTTGAAATGTATGCACACAAAACACACTGTTAATCTACATCTATATCTACATGTACATCTTCCACCCACCTCTGGCCAGGCAGCGGGGGTTCAAACTTCTACATTGAGAGGCCAAGGGCAAAAAAAAAAATTAAATCAAAGATCTCATTTTCTTCTTCTCTGTGGTGATGAGCAGAACATTGTATCTTATGCATTTCTTAGAAAACATGCAAGAAAGAGGGGCTACATTTTCACTTTCCAGCCCTGAGCATTTAACTGAAGTTTGTCAACCTATGTGTGAACATTCCCAGCCTAAGTGAGTTCTGACATCATGTGAAATCATTGCCTCAGCCCCCCTAGCATAGCCACATGGTCAAAGCTCTCTATGCATCTGAACGAATCACGTTAACAGAAATCGACACTAGCCAATGAGATTTTGTGCTTAGGTTTAAATCACCCTTTGTATTTTCACGATTGGTTGCTGATACAAAGGAAATTGCCATGTTTGGATCAGATCAGAGCTTTACAACAATACCTGTGATGAAATGGTGCAGACAACGTGTGCGGTGCAACATGTTGTGTTAGAATGCTAACTTTTGGCGAATCTAGGAGAAATCTACAGACGCACATAGACAAAGTATAGTAAAATAAACACCTAAACGTGTATTTTGGACGTTTTCTTTTCACTAATCTGAAAGAAGACATGTTATGGAAGCAAAATAGCCCAAAATCTCAAAATTGACCACTGCATGAAAAAACGATGTTTTTGCCTGCCGTGTCTTACCTTAAAAATCTTTTTAAAGTTTTGTTGTTGGTGTAATTATATGTTATCAGACAAAAGGTTTACTGTCTAACCTGCAATGTGCACAATAGTGACAATCCAATACACTTTGCTGTGTGTGTGTTCAGAACCTCTAGTTCCAGGCCCCCACTGCCTGTCCAGTCATGTCCAATGAAATTAAAAGTAGGGGCCAGTCTACTCCACTCCGCACCTAGCCTCTTGGTAATCTCTGGGAAGACAGGTCGGGGTGTAGAGCACGGATCTGTTCTCTCCACTCGCTTAGAAAGCGGATGTATCCCGTCACCGGTGCCTGCGGACCGTTGGGCAACACCTTCTTTGGCTTCTTCCCTTTTGGCAAAACTCGTTTTTTCACCCCTCCACCCATACACATTTAATGATGTGTAGAGGTGAACCATCAGAATGAAAACACCCAGTGACAGTTAAGTAAAACCAAACCACCCCTTCAAACCACCTCTGGCCTTAATGTACAAATGTGGTGTTGCTGATCAGTAAGAAATTTGTGGACTGTACACAGACGTCCTCTTAAATCAAGACATTGTTTGAAATGTTGGATTTTCTAAACAATTAATGAATATACATTCAAGAGAAATAGAAATCTAGTGTTTCAAACTTCAAGCACCACGAATAACTAACAAATCATCCAAATGATCTGAGTCACCCATTATGTGAAGTACAGACCTCTTGGCTTAAAAAGGACAGACTAAGCAAAGGATGGGTTTTTACTTCAATGAATGTACATCCTGATAGTCACTTTAAGATATGGATTGTCTTTTCTCTGTTAAAAACATTGCACTTTACCTCATCTTGGGTTGATTCAAAGGGCTGACCACTCCTCTGTGTGGGAACATCACTCTGTTCTTGTTTTACACCTCCGATTACATGGATCAGGGTTTTTACTGAAAGAAAGGAATGACACAATTTGTGACACCAGAAGCAATGGCAACAAGACTGTAACATGCTCCAGGACACAACTATAAACTTGCTCTCACGTTCGCCGTCAAAATGCTAATATTAGCATTAACGCATTAACTAGCCAGGCAGGCTTCTTAACGATGTTCAATGTGTGGAAAAGATATGCAGACTGCTAGTCGATTGGCTTCCCCAGTAACCACGCTGCAATAGTTCCTTAAATTCATTCACTTGAAAAACACTTTTGTTTAATTGCTTTGTAAAACATGCAAGAAAGAGGGGCTAAAGTTTAAAGGTGCACAGATTAGTTGTTTACTTTCATTCTTACCTCGGAACATATTGTGGCTGGGTTCCTATGCGACTTGTATCAGTGGGCTGGTTGCACAATAAATTTCCTACATGGCATGATAAAATGATTGACGGATTACTTTTCTATAGAAGTACTGGGACTGTTTCACAAAGTCCTTGAGGATCTCCACCCTCATCTCAGGGTTACTGAGCTGGAAGGAAAGAAAATTTGACCTGGTGTCCTATTCCTATTAGGAACTTCTTCATCTTGTCAACAAATTCCATGGGCAACATGCCACTGTCAGTCACCTTATGCAGCCTCCACTTCCACATGTTGATTGCAGAGATGGGAGCATGACTATTGTCCTTTTTGTCCTGTTGGGCGTAGGAGAAGCAGTGGATAATGGCGGTGACGTGGGATGATGCCGTAAAGCATGTCACAGCCAGTCACAGCACTCTGCCCTGCAGTGGGAGTGAACCCAACGGGAACCGGGCTCTGTTTCAACAGAGGGCTCCAGCGACATGATTTCCTTTGGTCCTTCAGAGAGAGTAGAGTTCTCCGAGGAACTGACAGCCACCTTCGCCCTCTGGCCCTTCCTGGCCGAACCGGAGCTGAGCCCCCTGGGCAGACTGCTCATGCTCCATACGTTTACCTCCAAACGGGCACAGACACTCCTAACAGGCACCCCTCAGCCCTCGGGTGATGGTCATTACCCGGTAGAGCAGCAGTAAATATGGATCAAGGAAGGCCCCATATGGGACAAACAAACTTAGCCCAATATACCAGGATGTCCCAGCTAATATGTTGTTGGAGTTAAGGTAACGGCCCTCTTATGGCTTAGGTCCTACTTGACTGATCGTTATCAGTTTGTTGATGTAAATGGTGACTTCTCTGCACATACTGAGGTAAAGATTGGAGTCCCGCAAGGTTCTGTTTTAGGCCCACTGCTTTTTACTTTATATATGCTACCTCTAGGTAATATTATTCGTAAACGTGGTATTAGCTTCCACTGCTATGCTGATGACACACAGTTATATGTCTCAGCGAAGCCAGATGAGAGACACCAGCTTAACAAAACTGAGGAATGTCTAAAGGATATTAGGCACTGGATGGTTGCTAACTTCCTCTTACTTAACTCTGAAAAGACAGAAGTACTTGTACTTGGATCACATGCAGCTAGGAGTAAGCTTTCTGATCACATAGTAACTCTGGATGGCCTTTCTCTTTCATCGTGTGCAGCAGTAAAAGACCTTGGTGTAATTATTGACTCCAGTCTTTCATTTGAAGCTCATGTAGATAACATTACCAGGATAGCCTTCTTTCATCTTAGAAATATTAACAGGATAAGAAATGCATTGTCATTTCAAGATGCTGAAAAATTGGTTCATGCTTTCATTACCTCTAGGTTAGACTATTGTAATGCCTTACTGTCTGGATGTTCTAATAGGTGTATAAATAAGCTACAGTTAGTTCAGAGTGCAGCAGCCAGAGTTCTTACTAGAACCAAAAGATATGATCACATCACCCCTATCTTATCCACACTGCACTGGCTCCCAGTCAAATCTCGTATTGATTATAAAATCTTACTATTAACCTATAGAGCACTAAATGGTCTTGCGCCACAGTACCTGCACGAACTCCTGGTCTTTTATGATCCACCACGCCTACTTAGATCAAAAGGTGCAGGCTATTTGTTGGTACCTCGAGTTGTGATGGCTACAGCAGGGGGCAGAGCCTTCTCTTACAGAGCCCCACAGTCATGGAACTGCCTCCCAATTAATGTTCGAGACTCAGACACAGTCTCTATGTTTAAGTCAAGGCTGAAAACTTATCTGTTTAGCCAAGCCTTTTGCTAACAGCTCTTTACTAGGCAAAGGAGCAGATCTGGAGGGTTCTCGGGCATAGAATGTATGGTGAACTGGGATGTTTGGATGCTGTCGCCCCCCCACTCTACCATGTTCACTCAGGTTTGTTGATGGTGGAGTGGGTGGCCGCCTTGCATCCCAGAGTGCCCTCATGTCCGTATTACCTTCTAGCTCTCCCTTTTAACTATGCTGTACTAGCTAGTCTTGCTGGAGTCTCTGCCTGCACTCGGCACACGATGTATATTTTCCCTTAACCATTATGTGGAAATGAACATCTAACAGTGTGTCTCTCTCTCTCTTTCTCTTTCTTTCTCTCTCTCTCTCTGTCGAGCCACACATACTACTCCTGAGGTATCAGTGATCCTGACTCCTCCCGCCCTGTGGACCGATCCATCCTGGTGTTATCATCTTTCATCCCCGTCAGCCTCCTGTCTGCATCGCGATCCCCTTTGTTCATGCTCCAATTTACTTTCAATTGTAACTGCCCACGTGGTCGGCACCTATTGCACACCTGTCCGGCCAAGGAGGGGTCTCCTCTGTCTGTGGTCCTTCTCAAGATTTCTCCCATTTTCCCATTTCCCTTTTGGGTTTTTGGGGAGTTTTTTCTTGCCCACCATGAGGATTAAGTCAGGGTGCCGCCCTGTTTTGATTTGACTGTTGTGGCCTGTAAAGCCCTTTGAGACTGTAAACAGTGATATTGGGCTCTAAATAAACTTGAATGTGGGACATGCTTTGGAGTAGAATACCTGGCTTTAGATTGTACATGCACATGTATGTTGAACTATCAGCCTACCTCTGACGCCCTTCAGTTATTTTTGATGTCTTCAAACAAACTCTTGCAGATACTCACATCCAAAGAACATGCAATGAGACAACTAATCCAGAATGAGTATTTTGAGGTACAATTTGTCTTATTATAATGACATTTTGATGGAGAAACACTGCACAACTCATTCTGTTTGACATGTGTGCACGTGAGTGTTTGTGTCGCTCTATCTCTGGCCAGAAAGCACCCGGGCCTTTGAAATTTCAGATTCTACAACCTATCATCTCTCATAGATGAAGCCCTGAAATTTTGGTCATCCTAGCATCAACCACTGACACCTGTAACCTACCAAACATCTTCAATAGGCCTACAAAGGCCTACAAAGGGGGTAACATTTAAGTTAGAATCTCAGAAACTGTAAAATGTAGAAGGTTGTAACTTTGCAGACTAAAAGTACACTAATCCAAGATGAATGCCTCAAAAGACGGCGCGTCCAGAGGAAAGCGTTGAATTTTCACACATTTTTTAAATATTTAATTTAGCCATTCTGTCTGACCTGTGTGCATGCATGTGTGTTTGTGTGGCTCTATCTCTGGCCAGAAAACACCTAGGCCTCTGAAATATCCAATTCTGTAACCCATGAATGACACCAAATGTAATGCAAGTGATGCTTTTCTTTACCTTAAGTGACATCAAGCTTCACCTAAAATGACACTTTTCTTTGCTCACTTTCCAAGTCGCACGCCTATAAGGTGCAGCACATTGTTCAGCGGAATGAAATTTGTTTTCATGCTTGTCAAACAATTTTTGGCTTAAATTTTACAAAATGTTTTGAAAGAATCTTGATAGTAAGTTATAGTAAATTGGGGTACTTCTTAAATGTTTATTGAGCTCATATTTAAATCACTCTGTGCTTTTTTCAGGTATGTTTGATGTCAAGCTCAATATGAAGCTTTTCTTAACAAAATTTTTGACCCTTTTTTAAATGTAGAATGACATCACTTTTTTAAAACTTTTTTCAACTGATAATGAAAACATTCTTAAATAAAAATTAGGTTAGCCAATGAATTCAGCTGCATACCCATAAAAGTCTCCGTTGTTATGACAACTTTTGTCAATGACTCAGAGCAGGCAGTGTTATAACATCTTTCTGTGCGCGAGATTTTCGTCGTGGAAAAAGGAAGGGGAGAAGAATACCAAAGAGAAAACTGACGGATTACAATTTACAGTTTACAACTTTTACAAAGCGTATATATTATTGAAGGTCAGGCTTCTTCTTCATCACAGCAGGATCTAGGTAAGGCTTTGCTTTTTAATTTGCTTAGGGTAGCGGCGCATTTTGTTAACTCTGTTGTCTTTTCTTTGTCTGTAGCAAAACCTCGTGGTAGGTGTAAATTGGGTTTGTTTGGTTGGTTAGGATTCATTGTCAATTTATAACCGCATGTCTTGTTTGGTAGCGTTTTATAGAAGGTTACACTTCCCAGATAGCAAACAATCATTGAAACTATGTTAAATCAACACTGAATCAATGTCGAACTCCGATGTTGATTCATCACTTTTGCACCCTTGGTTAATATTGAAAAAATGCTTAAATTATAACTAAAGATCATTGGGACTTCAGTGGCATTTCAACCGATATTGAACCACAGCAAAATACTATTAACACTTAAAAATATTGTGAGACAGTATGTCCTGCTTCATCTACAGCCAGGATAAATGTTATGAAATACATCTATAGCCCTACATTATTAAACATTAGGTTTTATCTGTTTATAAATGACAACGGACAACTTTAAATCAGTTAAAATAACAAGTTTATTTGGTTTATTACAACAAGTTAATTTAGTTTAATTTCATTCTTTGCAATTCAGTCCTGCGCTGTTTTCAGTCCAGTCCCACTCATCCAGTCTGGAGCATAGAGGAGCCATTTCTGGACAGCCTGGGCAAAGGCAGAAACGGGCCACCCCCCTTGACAAATAGAGCGGTAAAAATGGATGTGAAATGAAAAATGATAACATATCAAGTGATTTGATTATTGTAAAGCCGATTTTAACATTTAAGGAAAGTTGCCCCAAGGGTGGAAGTAACAAAAATTCATTGATAAAAATGGAGGTGATGAAAATGCATTGAACTGAGAAATAGAGGAGCACCGGGCTGCAGACGGAATAAATTATTTGGCCTATTTTTATTTCTTAAATCAGTAAAATAAAATAATGGCCTAATGATATTAAAATAATTAAATAATAATTTTATACAATTATAGGCTATTCATGCAGTGATTCCATTCAAGTGTTATTTCCCAACTGCCGAAGACCAACGAAGTGTGAAGGAATAGATTCGCGGCCAATTTGTGAATGTCCCTGGTGAATCGTCCATGTCTGTGCAGGAGGAATATCAAGTCCTCGAGGTTGCAAATGATCGTTAGGGTTAGGGTTAGGTTTTGGAGGTTGTCCGGTGACACTCGCCACATTTGGTCCTTGTAGACCAAGCGGTTGAAATGGAGTGTCAAAGTGAGGGCATGGGGCGGTGCATGTTAAACTGAACATGTTCCTTTATTCAGTGTCGATGCACGCAACTCTTCGATTCCCTAGGCAGGAGGATGTCAACTGGGAAGAGTGAAGATGAGGAGTGAGGCTGCAAGCTTAGCAGGTCAACCTCCACGCCAAAGTTCCAAGAGTTAGGAGGTTGAACGGGCATGAATTTGACTCCATTTCATCTATTTTATCCTATTTTGAAGTGTTGAGATATCCTAAGCTTTATGAAATTTTAGGACACATCATCAGTAGTGTACCTCAGATTCATCAGGTGGTTAGGGTTAGGGTTAGAATAAGGGATGAAAACCACTCCAAGGTCATCCCTCGGCCAATAACTTTTTGGAGACTTGGAACTAGCATCCGTCTGCGTGTTTTTGAGGATGCCCTCTCCAACGGTACCAACCATGAGTTTCTACGACAAGCAGAAATGCCAGAAACCTCCACCGAACCCCTTTCAAAGTCGTCCCTCGAGGAATAACTTTTTTTCTGTAGGTGCTAGAGACTTGGAACTGGGTTCCACCAGGGGGTTTTCAGGGCTGCTGCAGGGAGGCTTAGGCTTCCAAGATCTTAGGCTGAGGCTTAGTGTTCTTTTAGTCAGCAGACTTGGTGTTTGTTGTATTGGGTTGTGTATTAGGGCTAGTAGTTGAATGAAATTGGAATTGAAAGTGTTGCTAGGGTTAAAGACTTGGAAAAAAAAAGGGGTTAAGGTTAGGGTTAGGGATTGGTTAGGGTCAGGGTTAGGGTCAGGGTTAGGGTTAGGGTTAGGGGTTAGGATAAGGGATGAAAACCACTCCAAGGTCATCCCTCGGCCAATAACTTTTTTTCCGAAGGTGGTAGAGACTTGGAACCCGTGTCCGCCTGGGGGTTTTGGAGGATGCCCTTTCCAATGGTAGCAGTCCCGAGTGTCTAGGACAAGGGGAAGTGCCCGAAAGCTCCGTGGAGGCCATTTCAAAGTCATCCCTCGGTCAATCACTTTTTTTCTGAAGGTCACAGAGACTTGGAACCGGTGTCCAACCAGGGGTTTTGGAGGACGCCCTTTCCAACGGTAGCAGCCCCGAGTTTGTGCGACAAGCAGAGGTGTTCTTTTGGTCGGCAGACTTGGTGTTTGTTGTATTTGGTTGTGTTCTAGGGTTAGTAGTGGAATGAAATTGGAATTGAAAGTGTTGTTAGGGTTAAAGACTTGGACAGAAAGAAAAAGGGTTAAGGTTAGGGTTAGGGATTGGTAAGGGTTCCATGTAAAAGTGTATGATGAGACTGTCTAGGGTTAGGGTTAGAATTAGACTTGATGGTCATTTAAGGCCAGAACTGAAATTGGGTTAGGGTTAGGGTTAGGGATAGGTTAGGGTTAGGGTTAGGGTTAGGGTCAGGGTTAGGGTTAGGGTCAGGGTCAGGGTCAGGGTTAGGGTTAGGGTTAGGATAAGGGATGAAAACCACTCCAAGGTCATCCCTCGGCCAATAACTTTTTTTCTGAAGGTGGTAGAGACTTGGAACCCGTGTCCGCCTGGGGGTTTTCGAGGATGCCCTTTCCAATGGTATCAGTCCCGAGTGTCTAGGACAAGGGGAAGTGCCCGAAAGCTCCGTAGAGGCCATTTCAAAGTCATCCCTCGGTCAATCACTTTTTTTCTGAAGGTCACAGAGACTTGGAACCGGTGTCCAACCAGGGGTTTTGGAGGACGCCCTTTCCAACGGTACCAGCCCCAAGTTTGTGCGACAAGCAGAGGTGTTCTTTTGGTCGGCAGACTTGGTGTTTGTTGTATTTGGGGTTAGGGTTAGGGTTAGGGTTAGGGTTAGGATAAGGGATGAAAACCACTCCAAGGTCATCCCTCGGCCAATAACTTTTTTTCTGAAGGTGGTAGAGACTTGGAACCCGTGTCCGCCTGGGGCTTTTTGAGGATGCCCTTTCCAACGGTATCAGTCCCGAGTTTCTAGGACAAGGGGAAGTGCCGGACACTTCCGCCGGACCCCTTTCAAAGTCATCCCTCAGTCAATAACTTTTTTTCTGAAGGTGGTAGAGACTTGGAATCAATTTCTACATAGGGGTTTTTGAGGATGCCCTTTCCAACGGTAGCAGCCCCGAGTTTGTAGGACAAGAGGAAGTGTTCTTTTAGTTGGCAGACTTGGTGTTTGTTGTATTTGGTTGTGTTTTAGGGTTAGTAGTGGAATGAAATTGGAATTGAAAGTGTTGTTAGGGTTAAAGACTTGGACAGAAAGAAAAAGGGTTAAGGTTAGGGTTAGGGATTGGTAAGGGTTCCATGTAAAAGTGTATTATGAGACTGTCTAGGGTTAGGGTTAGGGTTAGGGTCAGGGTTAGGGTTAGGGTTAGGTTTTTGGAGGTTATCCGGCGAAGCTCCCCATGTTTGGTCCTTCTAGGGTTAGGGTTAGGGTTACGTTACAGGATAAGGGATGAAAACCACTCCAAGGTCATCCCTCGGCCAATAACTTTTTTTCTGAAGGTGGTTAGGGTTAGGGTTAGGGTTAGGGTTAGGGTTAGGATAAGGGATGAAAACCACTCCAAGGTCATCCCTCGGCCAATAACTTTTTTTCCGAAGGTGGTAGAGACTTGGAACCAGTGTCCGCCTAGGGGTTTGTGAGCATGCCCTTTCCAACGGTATCAGTCCCGAGTTTCTAGGACAAGGGGAAGTGCCGGACACTTCCGCCGGACCCCTTTCAAAGTCATCCCTCAGTCAATAACTTTTTTTCTGAAGGTGGTAGAGACTTGGAATCAATTTCTACATAGGGGTTTTTGAGGATGCCCTTTCCAACGGTAGCAGCCCCGAGTTTGTAGGACAAGAGGAAGTGTTCTTTTAGTTGGCAGACTTGGTGTTTGTTGTATTTGGTTGTGTTTTAGGGTTAGTAGTGGAATGAAATTGGAATTGAAAGTATTGTTAGGGTTAAAGACTTGGACAGAAAGAAAAAGGGTTAAGGTTAGGGTTAGGGATTGGTAAGGGTTCCATGTAAAAGTGTATTATGAGACTGTCTAGGGTTAGGGTTAGGGTTAGGGTCAGGGTTAGGGTTAGGGTTAGGTTTTTGGAGGTTATCCGGCGAAGCTCCCCATGTTTGGTCCTTCTAGGGTTAGGGTTAGGGTTACGTTACAGGATAAGGGATGAAAACCACTCCAAGGTCATCCCTCGGCCAATAACTTTTTTTCTGAAGGTGGTTAGGGTTAGGGTTAGGGTTAGGGTTAGGATAAGGGATGAAAACCACTCCAAGGTCATCCCTCGGCCAATAACTTTTTTTCTGAAGGTGGTAGAGACTTGGAACCCGTGTCCGCCTGGGGGTTTTGGAGGATGCCCTTTCCAATGGTAGCAGTCCCGAGTGTCTAGGACAAGGGGAAGTGCCCGAAAGCTCCGTGGAGGCCATTTCAAAGTCATCCCTCGGTCAATCACTTTTTTTCTGAAGGTCACAGAGACTTGGAACCGGTGTCCAACCAGGGGTTTTGGAGGACGCCCTTTCCAACGGTACCAGCCCCGAGTTTGTGCGACAAGCAGAGGTGTTCTTTTGGTCGGCAGACTTGGTGTTTGTTGTATTTGGTTGTGTTCTAGGGTTAGTAGTGGAATGAAATTGGAATTGAAAGTGTTGTTAGGGTTAAAGACTTGGACAGAAAGAAAAAGGGTTAAGGTTAGGGTTAGGGATTGGTAAGGGTTCCATGTAAAAGTGTATGATGAGACTGTCTAGGGTTAGGGTTAGAATTAGACTTGATGGTCATTTAAGGCCAGAACTGAAATTGGGTTAGGGTTAGGGTTAGGGATAGGTTAGGGTTAGGGTTAGGGTTAGGGTCAGGGTTAGGGTTAGGGTCAGGGTCAGGGTCAGGGTTAGGGTTAGGGTTAGGATAAGGGATGAAAACCACTCCAAGGTCATCCCTCGGCCAATAACTTTTTTTCTGAAGGTGGTAGAGACTTGGAACCCGTGTCCGCCTGGGGGTTTTCGAGGATGCCCTTTCCAATGGTATCAGTCCCGAGTGTCTAGGACAAGGGGAAGTGCCCGAAAGCTCCGTAGAGG